>NC_051154.1:21752382-21869428 GCF_013339745.2 Dermacentor silvarum
AATTTTGCAAAAATGGGGAATGAATGCCAGTTTGTGTTGCAATGTTAAATGCGTGTTGATCACATAAGGTCTCCAAAAATGTTTTTCATTTTTTAAGAAATATTAAGCAAGCGTTCAAAAGTCTCAAGCTGCCATTATCAGCTACGTTTCCCAAATTTTCAAGAGAACTCTGCATTTCACTATCTTTTTACTAATTTTTACTAAGAAGGAATGGGTGCAGCTTAAGGACAGACGGAACAGCAGAGTAGAGCAGAGTCTGCCGCTCGCTTCGCGCAGTCAGAATCATCCCTTCTAAGTTCTGCAATTCCTCCATTGCTCCTCTACGATGTAAGTGTTCGTTGTGTACGCGTTTCATGATTATCGAAAATGGGGCACCGATGCTTCGTCCCAAACTGTAACAGCGGATATAAGTAATGCGCGGAAAACGCTCAATCTTTCAAAGCTCCAAATGATGAACACCTGCAAGAATGGGCGATATCTATAGAAAGCGACGATCGAGAACTGACGAGAAACGACAACAACGTCTGCCGATTTCCCTAGCGGAACGCTCAGCAGGCGTAAATACTACGCTGACCTTGGAGGCACAGTCTTCCCCGACCAGCCGAAAAAGTCATTATTGCTCCTTGGGGCGGTACTGGTCGGTCCCCGTCTCATGGCGCTCCGGCGAGCTTAGCGAGAACACGTTGTAATAGCTGCCGTCTCATTTAGCGACAGGTATCGTGTTCAGCTAGCGTACTTGAGCTGTAGCTACCTAATGCAAGCGCGGCGCACTGGCATCAAGTATCCGCGTGCGAGCAGACGACAAGACCGAGCTACCGAGCCCCGCGCTTCCCGCATCCGCTGCATCGCTTCGGTAAAAGCGTCACGTGACCATACGTCATGCGTCCGGCGTTTGGTAGGGGGCGGTGTCACGACGTCCACCGCCGCGCTCCAGCGTGACATTATGACGACGCGAGAAGGAGCTGAGTTGCGCCTCCTGAGTTATTCTTTCTCCGTGGCTCAGGCCGACCTCTCTGCCTTTTTGTAAATAAATTTCTCTCTCTCTCAGAGCGTTATGAGTGTGTCTAACGAACGGGGCAGAATTTAGCCCGCTGCCCTGGCAGAACTACAAATGCCACTGAGATCAATTTCAGCGAAAATTGGTGGTACGCTATGAAAAATCTCTGGGCGAAGGTAAATGAGTTGGATCAAACACAGCTTATGTAAAAAAAGATGTCTTGATCAAGTTTTAGAACCTGTGATACGGCCGCTATTAGCTATGCTTCCCATTGTCCCAACATAGCTGTAGGTTACAACGTGCTTATATTTTGTGGAAATTGGAGGGGTGGTCATCGTAAGTGCCATGTCTGAAAAATTGACAAATGTCTGATATGGCTCGATTGAGCTACAGACGTGTGCGCCGGTTGCTCTTCTGTAAATGAGTCGAGCGGCGATTCCTTCGATGCAGACTACTACCCAAATGCCAAATCGGAATCGGTTTTCATGACTGAATTTACAATTCTTCCCCGTTCCTCACATGATGTTATATTAGCTATTGATTTCCTGCAGATGTGCGGTGCCACAGTTGATTGCCGAACAGCGGAGATGTTTGTGAGTGGCGACATTTCTCACGAGCTCATGCAGGATGCTCCAAGCGAGGACGGTGCATTTATGCCTGTGAGGACACTCTTGTGCCTGCTTTGTCAGCTGTGTGTGTTCCAGTGGGCTGCACTAGTACCAATCATAAGGATTTCGACGCCAAAGTAGAGCCTGCATATTTACCGTGCATTAAGAAGAATATTTTTCTACCACACTGTCTTGTGTCTGTGGCTCAGCGGCGCTCTAAATTATGGACTGTCAACCCTTCAGGTGAAAACGCAGTGGTACCTGCTGGCATGAAGCTTGCTTCCTTCGAAGAGCACAAATCGATGCCAGCCACCGTGCTCGCAGATGCTCCGCATAAACAAGTTGACGTTTGTTCAGAAGATTCAAAGATTCTGCCAATGATCAGCAAATCAGTCAGCACGGACGAGCGCCGTACATTAGTGAACGTTCTGACTAAGCACTTGACCATCTTTCACTTTGCCCAGGGGGATAACGTGCCGTCCATTCCTGCGTCTCAAACCAAGCACAGAATTAACACAAGGTCGGCGCAGCCTGTTCGACGGAAACCCTATCAAGTATCACCGTCAGAGCGCAAGATTATTGATGAACAAGTCCACGAAATGCTACAGAAAGGAGTAATATAGAAATCATCCAGTCCATGGGCTGCTCCAGTTATACTTGTGAAAAAGAAAGACGGTACTTGGAGATTTGGTATAGACTACCGCCATCTCTATTCCATTACCAAGAAAGACGTTTACTCTCTTCCAAGGATAGATGATGCATTGGATTGCCTTTATTCGGCGTCCTACTTTTCTTCTGTAAATTTGCGATCGGGGTACTGGCAAATCCCAATGAACCTGGTGGACAAAGAAAAAACGGTCTTTATAACCCGAGACGGCCTTTCTTGAGTTCGTCATGCCGTTTGGGCTCTGCAACGCACCCGCGACTTTCAAAAGATTTATGGACACCATTCTTCGAGGCCTCAAATGGAATAATTGCATGTGTTACCTAGACGACATTGTCATCTTTGAAAGCACTTTTGAAGAGCACAACAGGCGCCTAGAAGTCATTATAGAATGTATCGAACACGTCGGCCTGGTACTCAATTCTAAGAAATGTCACTTTGGTTAGTGGCAGACATTGGTGCTTGGCCATCTTGTAGACAAGGGTGGTATCAGGCCTGACCCACAAAAGACAACAGCTGTTAAAGCGTTTAAGCCTCCTCGGTCTGTTAAAGAGCTTCGTAGTTTCCTAGGCCTCTGCTCTTATTTTCGCAGATTTATACCTGCTTTTGCTGATGTCGCCTATCCCCTGACTTGTCTTTCTGCATAAGAATGCCGTTTTTGAGTGGATTAATGAGTGCGAAGCTTCTTTTCGTAAACTGAAGTTCTTACTGACGACGGGTCCCATCCTTCGGCACTTCGACCCAGCTGCATCGACAGAGATCCACACCGATGCGAGTGGCATGGGGGGTCGGTGGAATCCTCGTTCAGCGATGCGACCAGAAAGAGCACGTCATTGCCTATGTGAGTCATACGTTAAGTAAGCCTGAACGCAAGTACACCGTTACGAAGCAATAATGCCTAGCGGTCATTTTTGCTGTGCAACGTTTTGCTCGTACGTGTATGGACGCCCATTCACAATCATCACAGATCATCATTCTATATGCTGGCTTGTCAACCTTCGTGATCCCTCTGGTCGACTCGCGCACTGGGCTCTACGTCTCCAGGAGTACAACTTCACAGTTTCATACAAGAGTGGTCGCCGACACGCTGATGCTGACTGCCTTTTGCGAATCCGGCTAAACACGACACTTTTTTATGCGGATAATTTTGACCATTTGATTGCTTCTTTGGCACCTGCATTTCCTGATGAAGAGACCTTTGAGAAGGAGCAGTGAGAAGACTTCAGCTTAGAGCCGCTTTTTGACGCTGCACGTGACTCCTCAACAAGCCGAGGCTATTGTGTTCATGATGGCCTCCTGTACAAGAGGAATTTCGCAACCACTGGTGCCAGTTTCCTTCTTGTAGTTCCGGAGAAGCTACACTCCACTATTCTGCTGGCCATGCACGACGATCGTACCTCCGGACATCTAGGAGCAGCGCATACATTTCATCATGCCCAAGAACAGTTTTACTGGCCCTGAATGTCAGTCGATTGAAATGTATGTGGCCAGTTGCGCTCAGTGTCAGGCCCACAAACATCTATGACGCCAGCCGGACTCCTACAACCACTGATGCCTCTGAGCTCTCCTTTCGAGCAAGTTGGAATTGATCTCATGGGTCCCTTTCACCCCTCATCGAAAGGGAGCCGTTGGGTCATCGTATGTGCTGACCATTTGACCGGGTACTGCGAGACGGCTGCTTTGTAGGGATGGGCGAATATTCAGTATTGTTGAATATTCGATCGAATAATTCTATATTCGTTATTCGCTTCGATTCGAATTCAAGGATTCGATATTTTCGAATTATTCGGCGCTCCCGAATAAGCAGCCAGAGGGCACGGATGGCCGATACACATCTCGGAGGCTATGCTTCACGACATGGCTGCCATACATCAACCATAAATCTCGAAGGCTATACGTTATAGCATTAAAGAGCCGGAAATGTGCGATGCAAAAGAGCAGAAACGGAGTTGGCGTGCAACCGAAATGAAGTGGCGGAGTCCGTATCACCATAGTCATCAGCAGAAATCGTACGTCCATGTCATACGTGAATGACAGCAACGACGGAACGCTTCGTGCCTATTTGTTCCTTCATTGCGTTTACCGCTGCGCATAACGCGTTGGCCGCGGGATTTCATAGTCGCCATCCATGATCGCGCCGTTAGCTGCCGTGGTTTCTTCCGCAGTGGTTGCGGCAAAAGTAGTTTCGTTTTGACTCAATACGCACGTCGGCCGCGTGACTAAAAAGCTGCGTAGTGGCCATCCATGATCGCATAGATAGCGACCACGATTGCGTCTGCAGTTGTTCCAGTGAACGGTAGTTTCGTTCTGACTCGGTGCGTGCGTTGGTCGCGTGCCTTAGGCACCGCAAAGTCGCCGTTCATAATCGCGCCGATAGGGGCCGCGGTTGCGACAAACAGTTTTCGGTTTGACTCGGTGCAAAGCTGTCGAGGATGAAGAGCACCGGCTACATCGCGATGGCCGTGCGATCTGTTAGCTGTCAGCTTACTGGCGAAAAAATAGTCGGGATGTGGGCGCGGTAGTGCAAAACGTGTCGCAAATGATGTTGCGCGCCATGGCCGTGCTGTGAAGGAAGTCGCGAGGCCTCGATCGCCGCCGCGAGAGCCAATCAGTCCCGAGATGACGAGAACTGCAGCTGCTGCACTGCTTTTGTGCAAAATAGCAAAAGGATTTGCTCATCCATTACACTAATAAAATCGTGCTGATGTAGTAAGCATTTGCTCATTATTTTCTGGATATCCTGATAATTCGGCATTCGGGTAATTCAGACATTTTTTTTTTTTGGTCCCGTGAAATTCGAATTAACTAGGTTTTACTGTAATATGTGATATATACTATTTGAACTATTCGATTCGAAATTATTCGACCAAATCACTATTCGCTTCGAATTCGCTTCGAACTTCAAATTCACTATTCACTTATCCCTACTGCTTTGCCATCTGCCACCGCCAGCCAAGTTTCATTTTTTCTGCTGCACTCGATCATTCTTCGTCATGGCACTCCCCGAGTCACCAACAGCGACCGTGGCCACCAGTTTACTGCAGATGTAGTAGAAGAGCTTCTTCGACTGTGCGTTTCCAGCTTTCGTCACTCGACACCATATCACCCGCAAACAAATGGGCTGACCGAGCGTACCAACCGCACACTGGTGAACATGTTGTCCATGTACGTTGCATCGGACCATAAAGACTGGGACGACATTTTGCCCTTTATTACATACGCCTTTAACACTGCAAAGCACGAGACTACTGGCTACAGCCCATTTTTCCTCCTCTACACTCGTCCGCCGCGTCACACACTGGACACCATATTTTCTTTATCCACCCACGACGATCTCACCATCGCCATGACTCTGTCTCACTGAAGAAGCTCGACACTTCGCCCGCATGCGTACTCTGGCTTCGCAAGACCGGTCAAAAGCACGGTGCGACAGGCACCATCGGGATGTCACCTATTCTCCAGGGGATCTAGTCTGGGTATGGTGTCCGGTGTACAAACGTGGCCTGTGTAAGAAACTTCTTGCCAACTATAGTGGCTCGTATGTTATTGTTGACCAGCTCAGTAAAGCAAATTATCGACTGCTGCGTCCCACCGCAACTGGACGGCGCTCCGCCAAGACTGAGGTTGTGCACATCGCACGTCTGAAGCCCTTCACTCCGAGAACTTAACTGACTTGCCCGGCGGGCTTCGCCTAGGAGGGGAGAAATATTACAGTAAATGCAGCCGCATGAGTGGAAGACGAACAAGTGTCAAGGGAAAAAAACGAGAAAGAGAAAAAGGAAGTTTTTGCCCGTCGAAGGCTCGCCCTGAAACCTGTTCAATAAACCCCATTTCTTTCGCGTCATAACAATATCTATTCCAGTGTATCTACTTTTTCAACAGTAGAGCTGTTGTAGATCCAGGTTGCGCCGTCCGTCCGTCAGTCCATCAGACGGTGTCACGCAGGTCACGTGACCAGCAGAGGAGGAGAGGCATGCTGGGGGAGGAAACGACTAATGAGAGGGTGCGCACTGGGGGGAGGAGGCGACCAATGAGAGGCCGCGCTGGGCACGAGCAGGAGAGGCGATGGGTATAAGAAAGGTGTTTCTGTCTGGTGCGCCCTTTCTGATAACGCACAACGCGCAGAGCTGCCACCGATGCCGTCCACGTTTCCCCGCGTTCGCGCCAAACACACGCGGTGTCTGTGGCGGCTCGGCAGGTTTCGACCAGAGAACTGGACACTCGTCGAGTAGTGTCATAAGTCGCTGCCTCTTCTTGCCTCGCAACGTTTCAATATAAGTTCATGTTGTAGATTGTGTTTACTTGTGTTTACGCAATTGCATCACATGCAACACATGCACATGTAACACTCGGTGTAACTAACACAGCTTCACTGTTCGACTATCTTCACGGAGTGGAAGGGAGGAATAATTTTTTATTCTTATTATAAGTATTTATAGTTTTTATTCTTATTATAAGTATTTATTAGTATTTAGGTATTATAGTTATTAGTATTTTTTATGAATTTTTTCAAGTGACCATAAGGTGACAAAAATATTTTACGTAGGTAAACATGCATTATTTATTCAATAATAGAGATGCAAGCCCATCTGTATTAAATCTTTCCGTACCGCACCCATTGGGCATCGTTAGCCCGCTATCAATAGTTTGAAACGCCGCTCTCGAGACCTTCCGTGCCGCTCACAGACACTGTGTTATAAGATGTGAAGGAGGAGAACTATAGTATTTTAGTTTTCTAAGCAGTCTGCTTTCTTCCCGCGAGGCAGTGATTTTTGAAAGGGCTCTGAAGTTTCGCGACCTTCAAAGTAGAAAGCAAAAATGGCCGCCCGCTGTCGATGCTTTGAAATGCTGCTTTCAAGACCTTCTGCACCGCTCATGAAAAAAAGTGCACCATCAGATGTGAAGGATAACTATATTTTTGTTTTCTAAGCAGTTCACTTTTTTCCGGCCTGGTGGTAATTCTTGAACGCGCTCCAAAGTTTCACGATCGTCAAAGTAGAAAGCAAAAATGGCCGCCTCCGAAAGTGGCACGTGCGCTTTGAAAGATCGCAGATCTTGTGATTTCGCTGCGTCTGTGGCTGATTTTACCGATGGATTGAGCAGCAGCGAGTATGAGGACGCTGCTTTTTCGTCGGACTTTGACTCTGAGAGCGACGACGACGCAAACCAGCCCGGAACATTGGAGGCCGCAGCCTGGCACGCCCAACTGTAGCGCTTGCAGTAAGTTGTAGCGAAATACCTGTTTAATAAGAAATTTTGATTTTTTCAGAGATAGTGCCTATTAGATGGAAAAACATTTTGTGTATCTCATAATTTTCATAACATTTTTTTTCTTACTATATACCCCAGCGTGTTTTTACAAACTTCATTCAATTTTATCCGACAATCTTGATTTTGGCAATTTGTATCTCTTTCATGACATACATCTCATTAATAAAACCTTTATGCGTGAAAAGTGCATTCATTCTACTTATTGTTTATGTATTTCATAAAACATTGAGTGCAGTAGTTCCTTCAGAAAAAAAAAAAGTGGCGTAACCTACAAAAAAACAGCTATTTTCCCTATGGTAGGGAAAGAGTTAATGAATAAACATAATGCATGTTTACCTACGGAAAATATGTTTTGCCACCTTATGGTCACATGAAAAAAGTTGCGGTAAATTTTTTTTCCAACAGGTCACTCTGAAAATATAAATCTGCAAAAAAAAAAAAAAAAAAAAAGGCCCTTGGGGGTCGCATTCGACGCAAAAAATTGACCATCAGAGGGTTAACTCACTTGCCCATTAAACAATCCAAGAAGGTCAAAATTTAACCATAGCCCCCCACTACTGTGCCCCCTACAGATAACAGCGTAACTTTGAGATCGTGAACCTCAATTGGTATCGTTAAACAATTTGCCCATGCCTCCACCTAGATGTGACGAGTAAGGTCGTTGATCCAGTAACATAATCTTCTGCTAAGCTTGAGACAACTTTGCTAACATGAATAACGAGAGCATTATCAGATTGAGAAGGCTAAAAAAATTTTTTTTTTTACAATTTTTTCTAGATTCTTCTCTCACCTTGAGCAAGATAACACTGATCACTAACTGTGACTGTATGTGTGGCATTTCCACCAAGTCATGAATGCTGTGTCTTTTTATTTCAAGTTGCTTATTTTGCACACAGGTTTCGTTAAGAAAACATACCGTGTTAGCTGCTCATTATTAAACAAGCAATGACAAAGGCAATGCAGAAATTATGCACATAGGCACTAATGCAAGTTTCCCCTCAGTACTTTTCTTCCAAACCACCTACTTGGATTTCTTTTTCATTTCAAGCAGCAGCTGCTTGATGTGTTCCTCAAGAAAGTCAATTTTGTCATTGCGTCGTGCAAGAGTCTTCTGTAGCCGTACAATGCGCTCCACAAGCATTTGCTTGTCCAGCTCAAGGTGTGCAGGTGCTGTCGGTGCATGTTCGGGCGATCCACTGCTGCTTGCACCAGATGCGCCAGGACTTCCCTGCAAGGCACACCAAGCTTTCAAACATGTGTGCATACAACACTGGTATTGCAAACATGAGATTATGTGCATAGTGCCATCCACAGCACCAATAAAATAAATGTGCAGCATACATGACACTTATTACAGTTGAGGTGGATGAATTATAAACCACAACAAATGCATTTTACTGGCATAACATGTGGAAAGACACGTTATAAAGGCGTTCTGGCAAATAGATTTGGCTACACAATGGGAAAAAGGACTCAATTATGGATGAACACACGGACATGACACCTTACTTTTTAGTACCACATGGCAGGCAATAAATAAAGCAAAGGCAAAAGATACCATGTTCACGAAGCTTTATACTATTTTAAGTACTGCTGTTTCTTGTGTAGAAGTTCACCAGTTCAGTTGGATAATACAGTAATATATGTTAGGTTTAAAACCCCAAAGGAACATTATTTCTGGAGATATTGTAGTAGAGAGTAGGCACATTAGGCAAGACAAACTAACATGAGAGTATTGTTACTCTAATCCGTTATAAACTAGAATATGCCGGTGCTATCTATGACAACCACCAGGTTAATATGATTAATTTCCTTGAATCGGTTCAGAACCATGCTGCCAGGTTCATTTCTTTCCGACTACTCCTATAATAAAAGTGTCTCAGCCTTAAAATCCCGGTTGCGTCTTCCCTCGCTCACCTCCTGCCGCAAAAGTGCTCGTCTTTTTTTATTTTTTAGGTTCTTTCATTCGCTGCCCACAGGTAACCAAATCATCATTCTGGTGCATCGTTTCTCCTGCCATACGCATCCTAATGCTGTGTATCTACCACGCACCCATTCCACTACGTATCAGCGTTCTTTTTTTCTGCATACAGCCCAAGGATGGAATACCCTTCCTTCTGACATCGCCCTTATCACCGACATTTCCCGTTTCAAAGCTGCTATTGAAGACCATCTTTCAAGTCACGCCACCTAACCTGTCCCGCCATTTTTCTACGTGCCCACCTCTCATGTAATGTCTCGTTCTGGGACCTTTGAGGCATCATGATTAAATGCATAAATAAATAAAAAGTCTTGATGCCTTTACTTGCTTTCCAATTCACAAAGCACACCACTGCTGGCAGGATTGGCTTAATGTGAGGTCAGGTGGACAGCATGTTGGCCTGTAAACTTTTGTGCTGGGCCTTTGAGTAAGACACAAGATCATTACATTTCAGTGTTTCATGGCCTGTGTTGCCTTTATGCAGTGCCTTTAGCCACTGGTTGCAAAACAACCTATTGCTTGTCCTTTGCCACCTTGCCATGCTGGTTATACAGTTAAACCTCGATATAACAAACTTCAATATAAAGAAATTCGCGTTATAACGATAACTTCCTGTCCATAGAACACCATGTATTTTGAACCTCAATATAACAAAGTGTGTTTATACACGATTTCAATACAATGAAACTTCACTGCCGCCGTGAAGGAATACCTAAACGATAAATAAACTTCTGCAGACACAGATGGTCAAATGGTTGAATTAAAAGTGACTGCTTGCGAACGCACCTCTCAAATCACGCGCCGCACGACCAAGAGTGACCGTCGAAATGAAGCAGCGTCATGTTCCATATAATGTAGTGGAGGGGGGAGGGGGGGGGGGGCGTGCTTCTCTGTTCTAGTGTGGCCATGGCTGCGAGTGGCTGTCAGTGTGGCATTTGCAGCCTGCGCGCACTGTTTTAGAGGTAATTTGCCATATATGCAAAGACTGGCCGAACTGAGATGGTGTGTCATCGTGCAGTTTTCCTGTGCATTTAGTGCTGGATAATGCGTAATCTCGAGTTTCAGAGACGCGTTGAAGCGACAGGCAGATGAAGCATTCGCTTCGTGCTGCTGGCGCTTTTCGTGATAGCGTCATCCCACTGCGGGAGACGCTATTAGCAGCAGGGGCGGAGTAGAGCTTTGTACCACCAATGTGAAGATATTGTCGACAGGGCATGAAACCGTATCTTTCGTCGCTGACTTACAAATTCAAGAAAATGCTTTTTTTTTTCCTAATTGAAATTCGCCTTTTCGGATTGCCTGATAATTAGGAAAATTTTGTAGCCCCTTTCATGTAAAAAAAAATCTATCGGCGACTGTACTTATTTGCATGAATGATCGAAATTCAATGTAACGGAATTTAGAATAACGAAGCAAACTGGTGATTTTACCGACTTTCTTATATTGAGGTTTAGTTGTATATCACTGGACAAGTACCTATAACTTGACACTTCACTGCAACAAGACATGATAGAATAAAGTGTTGCAACCCGCCCTCGTCAGAAGTTGTGCATCAGTAGCTTACAGACCTAATTGATTTTTCAGACCATCAGAAGTAAGAACCATGATCTTCATTCCAAACTTTCTGATCCTGGCTTAAAGCACTCTGTGCCCATCAGTCCACCCATCTGGCCGTAGTAATAGCACATGCTTCTCCTTTGAAATAAAAGGGCCACTGTTGTGTTTTACTTTATAACACTGCTCCCCACACACTAAAGTCAAGCACTACATGTCACCTGGCTGTTTATCTGTGATTTAGATTAAATGCAATACACAACAAGAGATGAAAATACATACAGGACATGCACAACCTTAAAATGACACTTTATTATTGAGTGCCTAATCACATCAAAAACATTGGTTCACAAGCACAGGCCCATCACAGCTAGGGGTATTTTATAAACATTTCAGAAATCAGTCAGTAATCAGAGCGCTACACTGTAAAAAGAAAGTTCTACAAATGCATGAGTCATCATTCAAACTGCCCATTTAATTATATGTACGGTGCACTGAAGGTGTGCATCTGTTTGCCCATACCAGATTTTGCTCTGTGCCCAGAATTTCCATGCCAGCTTGTCCTTCAATTTTGGTGTTGCAAGAGAAATCACTTGCAGCCTTTCGATGGACAAGTGAGTGTGTGCCATACATGGACTACAGTGAGGATGCTTGATGCAGCAAGCATCTTACACAATCCAGATGATCACAGATAATCCAGATGATCACAGACACCACCGCCTAGCACTTGGTCCACACCAGCACCTGTTCAAGGTCCGGGTGTGCATGGGAATTCCTTAATAACTGAGTGGAATTCTGAGAAGCAATGTGCTTTTCCTGAACTTTTTAAAGGTGGTGCATGATTTTTGGCATTTAATGTTTGTTTCTGAAAAATTCGTGAATTTCGGAATGCTGCCCAGTGAAACTGCCTAAACGTAGTCAGCATAAAAAAGGCCAGGGTGGCGGAGGGACACATAATTTTGTTCATATTTTTACTGCTGCAGTAATATAAATAAATAAATAAATAAATAAATAAATAAATAAATAAATAAATAAATACACCCAAGTATACTAATTTCATCATAAAGCTGACTGTCCCCTTGGTGCAGAGTTCTTAATAATGCATATCTACTACTATTGTTTATAAATATAAACATAGATGCATAGATTTATTTGTTTATATGATACCACCACGGGTTCTTCTATACTTTCCTTCTGGTGACAAAACGTCCCTAAATGTTTCATACAGGGACAGAAGCTGGCACCATAGGCGCAAGCGTAAGTAGAAGGGGATCAATATGCTGCGCCAGATGGCCGGGCTACGTTTATCATGCAAATTTTTAACGATAGGCGCCTCTATCACCTTAATTTCAGCTTGTTTTCAATGAACATGCAATGGAAACTCTTGGCAAAATAATTCAGTGTATGATGCATTTGTGAATAAATTATACATGGCAGCAGGTGTGGAGTTGATATGTCCCCCCCCCGCCTCCGACAATGTTCACACGCCAATAATGGCAGTCAACCCTCACGTAAAAGCTGGCGCACGCACAGAACGCCTATGGCGTCCATCCGGCATCTGCTCAGTTTCTCTTCTACTTGCGCCAGCGCTGTGGTGTGTCCACTGCAGGCGCTATATGAAGCGCTCATGCAAAACTCAAGCAAAACTACCACATGACGTTTCCATAGCATTACACGGGAGTTTTGTGACCAGAAGAAAGATATTGAAGGACCCTGACACAATTCTGCTATCCCCCATGCCTAATCATGGGCCATATATAACCATGCTCGAAGAGAGCACTGATGTTCCTGAATATTGAGAGAGAAGAAACTGTCTTCACAAATGTCTGATTCTGTTCCCAGGGCACACATTGACACATCTTCCCATTTGTCATCATGAAAGTACCTGTTTCCACAGCAGAACAACCAGAAAATTACCATTATAGAACATGCAAACAAAAGAGTAACATGTTCAACCAAATAACTTGAAATGTCTGGGAGCAAATTTTTGAATATTTTTTTAATTATTGTGATACAAACTGCAGCTCACAACTGCAGTTACTGCTCTTACAACAACACTTGAGGCTTGCACAATAATGCAGGTGCCAGAAAAGCATATATGGTAAAGGCATAAATGCAGGCAATAATGTGTTGTTAAAAATTTCTATCTCCTGACTGTTCAGCCAAGAAATTAAGTGAACTTAATCTCAAGAGAAGGGCGAAATTTCAGTTTCTTAAACATCACTTCTGGCCAATCTAAGTTTACAGCAGCAGTTTATAACAAGACTTAAGTTTAGGTAAAGAAAGAGTCGTGTTTATGCAATATTTCACCTGATGAAACAATCTAGTGGATCCAAGCAATCTCCAGCAAGACTAGACTGGCCTGACTAGCCAAACACCACCATTCCAACCATCTGGTCACCTTATATATTCTTAAAATTTAATAAACGTCTTTCTCTCTCTCTCTCTCATAACCAGTACACTTTTACATGTCTCAGTGCAGCAATCTTCAGAGAACCAAGGCAACAGAAGTTTGTTGTTTTTCTTTGTTGAAGCATGTGGCAGTTAGAGGTAACTCAAACAAGATAGAGGTTCACAGAGAGACGGAGGTTTGCAGCGATTGAACACGGGATGTTGCTGGGGCAAAACTTTCGATAAGGGAACTTGTCTTTGGAATAGCAGTAGTGCTACTAGTGATATAGTGGCAGCTATAAACAGTGGTAGTGTTACTTCATGATGAGGAAATATAGTAGAGTAAAACTCTCCAAATACTGATGAATTCTAGTTTTAACAGTTTTTTTTTTTTTTGTTACAGCCCACTCACACTGAGGAATTAGTTCATTTGGTTGTTATAAAACTCAACTGTAGCTTGCTGCAACAGCAGTGGGGGCACTATTTTCAGTACACCGTTCCAGATATCTATACTTTAGTCTCAAGAAAGAAAAATTGTGTGCAGTAGCAATCTAGTCACAATGTTTACTCTTGTGCTGTGCCGGTGATTTACAAAACTTGGGCATGCTGCAGCTGAGTATATGCCAAAGTACTACCATACAAGGAGAACACAGATTCTCAACTGAAGCCCATGTGTGAAATGCACTTAGTTACTCACTGAAAAGATTGCAGCTGTATTCTGTTTGTATGGTTTATCTTGATAAACTCCTGTGAAAGTAAGATGAACTATGCACAAACTGTGCTGCTTGTCCTGCCCACTTCTCCGTCCATTGTTTGGTGTTTGGTCCATTGAAATCAAGGGCTATTACATATTCAGAACTGCTTATACCACTGGAAATAGAAGCAGTAGTAGCAGTACTTATTTGGCTAAAGAGCATTAGGCAGCTATAGTGCTATGGCACCTATGGCAGCCATAGTGTTACACCCATATTTGGTAACATAACAACACAATATTTGAATTGAAGTATTAGTGAAACTGCTAGATACTAAAGAAAATGTTGGAGTCATAATCATGATGATGTTGAACAGCATACCCATGTATGTACAGATTGAAAAAAAGGAGGAGGTAATAATAAGGCCCTAACATGCAGGAGATTTTTTGATGCAGCATCTTACACATGCTTGATAATCCAGGCAAATGTCCATCTTTCTCTCTGTCCTGTCTGCATGTATAATGCAGTACAAGTCAGAAACTATATTTTTAAAAATCGAAATTGCATCGTGAAAAGAGAGGACGGCTGGAATTTCGGCCTACATAGAACAAAGTGCAAAAGGTGGATGGAAATGCTAAACAGTAAAAAAATAAAATTATGTCATCTGTGTAATGAAACCCTGTAATGTTTCGGCTGAAAGTCAGTCATGCTGGTGCTATGACCACATGGTCATATTGACACGTGTACTTGTTTATCTTTCACCGGCGGCTGCTTTTCACCGGTGGCCGCTTTTCACCGGCTAACAAATGTTAAATGTTATCGCTCGGCGCAGGACGCTCCTGCATGTATCAGAAGTTTCTCGGAACGTCATCGATGTTTAAATGAATGTGTATGGTTTCGTGGTGCAAGGGGCCAGGTATGGCCAAAGAGCGCCATGCCAGTGTTTGTTAGTTCGCAGTGAAGTGATGAATTCTGAGAAATAGATGTGACGGGGCTGTAAAGGGGCCTAAAATAGTCGTCGTAAAGTGCGTAAAATCAACATGTAGTAAGATAATGGCAATGACTAGTGATGTGTACTATGAACATAAAAAAATGCATTGCTAAAGAATGATATGATATACAAAATATGTAAGATAAAGAATTGGCAAGAAGCACTTCTACCTGAACAGAGCACTTGAAACACAAGGGCCTGGAGGTATGTGCTATACAGAACTACTGTCACAGCGGCATCCTCTGGAGAGAGGATGCGCTACGAATGTATTGGGCTAATAACAAGTAAAACAACTTCGTTTAAGAAACCGAGGACTACTTTGGTGTTAAGTGGTTCTTCACCAAGAAACATTATGGGATGAACAGGGACATGATATCGGTACGCTTGTGGAAAATATTTCTTTCTCTCTGTTTCGGCTTTCCGACACTTCAGAAGGACGTGGAGGACGGTCAGCCTCTCACATCTACCACAGGTTGGTGGTTAATCTCCAGTCAGCAAAAAACTGTGGGTACCATATGTGTGTCTTATTCTGAGACGACAGAATAGGACATCAGTTCGCCGTGTTTTCGATGCAGAGGACCAGAAACCTAACTGTGGCTTAATTAAGTGAAGCTTATTATTTGTTTCCACATCCCACAAGCGTTGCCAGTGGTTTTGCAGTTTCTTACGCAAGAAAGGTTTCAAGTCTGATGCAGGAACAGCAACTGTATGATTAGTAGCGTGCGATGTAGCTGATGTGGCCATTTGGTCTGCTCGCACATTACCCTCAATGCCTCTATAACCCGGCACCCAGCATCTAATGACATGCTGGTTTGATATATATGCTCTGCATAGAATGGAATAGAGCTCAGTGAGTACAGGAATTTTGTGTTTGCAGAGTGACATCAGGGCTTTCACGATGCTCGTTATCGATGTTTCTATCCGTCGTCTGTTGTCATCGACACTTACGTAATCTGATTGTATGACCGATGCGAATTGTCTAGTACTTTCTGGAAGACACGCGGGCACCAGGGATTACTCTGGAACCTTTGAAGAGTCATGTATAAAAGCGGACGCGTTTCGCCGCTGATCATATTTCGACGATCGCTGACTGTGTTCGCCGCTATCGTTGTGCTTCGAGTGCAGCTTGCTTTTGTGAGCACAGGTTCGCCCAATAAAGAATCAGTTTTGTCATACACAGTTTTACGACTGTTTTCTTCAGCGTCACTACTATGTGACATCTGGTGGAGGTGCTGGGTCTATTGTCTACGTGACAATATCACCAACATATTACTGTGTACGTGCACATAGTAGGTCATGCTATATGAGATAAATGTAGATGGCAGCAGCACCTCAAATTTTTACACCAGTAACAACAAAGAATCTGCTTTAAAAAAATATGCAAATAAATTCTCATGACCTAAAAGATAATCATTCTAACCTACAATGATCATTATAACCTAGAAGAAAAAAACGAAATGCAAATAATGAAAAACTTGGAAGGCAAAGAGAAGGACAAAACCATACATTCATGTGTTTGAGTGGAAATTATGTGGAAAAAAAGCCCTTTTATGTGGTTTGATTGGAAATGAGCGGAAAAACCACACATTTATGTGGTTTGCGACCCTTCATCGCAAGGTTTGGGTCACTGAAAGAAAAGCACTTGATTTTAAGAAAGGCCAAGAATTTGAAAGATACAGGTATCAGTATGTCGAAAGACTTTTCCGAGCTAGTGTGCAAGAGAAGGCGAAATTTGTGGCGGTTCACTCAGGAACATAAACGCAAGGACGCACGTGTGCAACTAAATTATGACATCCTTTACATAAACGGCATCAAGTACACCTATGATGATCCTTCAGACAAGGTTGTGTCGTGCAAATGACCCAATAAATCCGTGTCGACTTCACTTTCTTTTTCTAGCAATAGCTACATTACGTCAGGTTTTCGCCTCTTCGCCGTCGCCGCACTTTGAGCCGTGGCCGCACTGTGACGTCACACCACGGCCCTCGATTCTCCAGCAACTCAGCTCGTCACAGTCGCCGCGTGGCCACCACTCCTGCCACTGGGCACTCGCCCCGTCCTCTGTGTGACGTTACACCATGGGCCTCGATTCTCCGGCGACTCGGCTCGTCGCGATCGCCGCGCCCTCTGTGTGAAGTCACACCACTGGCCTTGATTCTCCGGCCACTCACCTCGTCGCGGTCGCCGCGCGGCCACCGCTCGGCCATCGCGTGGTCGCCGCGCTCCACTGCAGCCAGTACCACTACACAGTGGGGAAGTAATTTGGACCTGGTTCTTCAGCGGAACTTTGATGAGTCTAACTATGCCATTGACGATGTCGCCTCAAAAGCCCATTACTTTACGGATCATAGAAGTATATTCATTGGTGTGAAAAATACAGTTTTACCCGTTCGTTGACCACAACGTCTCTCCTTTCTTAGCCTAGTGGGAAACCACTAAGTTTAATAACAACATGTCTAACTAAAAGCGAAGCCTAAGCGCAGCCGGGGGTCTGTAGCTATCGCTACTAGACTAGGTTTTGGTAGTCAACTGTCGGAGCATTAAAAACAAAGTTGATGTTTTCGATAACTTAGTGCGCATGGTCAAACCAAGTGTAATTATTGGTACTGAATCATGGCTCAATGAAGACGTAGCGAGCTCTGAAGTATTTCCTGATAACTTTAAGTGTTATAGAAAGGATAGGAATTATCACGGAGGTGGCGTTTTTATCTTGGTAGACCAGTGCATTCTTTCTACACGTGTAAATGTTATAGATGATAAGAGTGAAGCAGTTTGGTGTCAGCTGAAACTCTCAAACGTCAAATCACTATCACTCTGCTCCTTTTACCGGCCACCAACTGCTTCAGCTAGAGAGATGTGTCATTTCACTGCTACAGCTACAAAAATTGCATCCGATTACGTCATTGTGGGTGGGGACTACCTGATCTCAAATGGAATGAACAGCCTATAGCCTCTAGAAGCTCCCCTAGTTTCAAATTTGAAATTGCCAATTTTATGAATCTCCTTTCATTAAGACAAACCGTGTTGAAACCTATGCGAGGAAGTCATATCCTAGATCTTTTTTTCACAAATATGCCAGAAATGGTCCAGAGCACTGAAGTTTTACCAGGGATAAGTGATTATGACGTCGTGCTATGCGAAATAAATATGAAATATGTAAGTGTTTACAATGAGAAGAGTTGGTGCATGTACAATTACGCCAAGGCTGATATCCAAGCAATCAATACTTCACTGGAAGCACATTTCGTTGTGTTCGAAACGCTGGCAGATGAGTATTCAGTAGAAAACCTATGGGTTCTGTTTAAAGACAAAATTTTTGAGCTGCAAAACCGATTTGTTCCGTCATGGGTATTGACTAGAAAGCGTAACAGAAGCAATCCATGGTACACTAAAGAACTGGATGTTTTAGTGAAGCGTAGGCAAAGAATTTACTGTTCATTCAAAGGAAACCCTTCAATAGAGAACTTATGTAAACTAAAACTGGCAACGCGTGGAGTGAACAATGCTACAGTCCAAACAAAATCAGCCTACATTGAAATAATAGGAAGTAAAATAAAGTAAAATCCGAAGGAACTTTACAAGCATATAAAACAAAATAAAAAAGACAACATTTCAATTCCCGCTTTGACCAGTGGCAGTGCTATCATTTGCGACGCCTCAGAAAAGGCTAAGTTGTTCAATCTTTATATTACATCAGTGTTCTCTGCCCCAACAGATCCTCAGAAAGATCTTAAATTGTTGACACATGTATCCACACCCATGCCTAATATAGTGATCGAAGCTCGAGGCCTTGAATTACTACTTCGTGATTTAGATTGTGCAAAGGCCATGGGCCCTGATTGTTTACCTAATTTTATATTGAAGTCTTGCTCTCATACAGTGTCTCTGTACTTGAAAGTTATTTTTGAAAAGTCCTTCGAACACAGTTCTCTTCCCGCTGATTGGAAAATTGCACCGGTTGCTCCTATACATAAAACTGGGCCGCGCAATGTTATCAATAACTACCGTCCCATTTCGCTCACTTCCGTGTGCAGTAAAGTTCTAGAACACGTTTTATATACCGCCATAGTCAAACATATAGATAGTAACTCTTTATTTAACTCAAACTAGCACGGATTTAGACAGGGACTACCGTACGTCACACAACTAGTAGAGTTCACACATATCTTAGCGGCAGCACTGGACGACAAATCATCGGGTGACTGTATTTTTCTCGACTTTCAAAAAGCGTTTGACACCGTTTCACATCACTTGTTACTGCAAAAACTAAGCAGTTATAATATTAATTTTCAAGTTATTGCGTGGATCGCCAAATATTTATGCGAGAGGCGGGGATATGTAGTCGTAAATGGCGAACAATCTGCAATAACTGATGTGACGTCGGGGGTACCTCAGGGATCAGTTCTGGGGCCCCTTCTTTTCCTACTTTATATCAATGACATTAATGAAAATGTGCAGTCCCATATTAGGCTATTTGCAGATGACTGCATATTATACTGTAAAATTACCTCTGAAAATGACTGCTTCGTAATTCAAAACGACTTATGTGCCATACACGCGTGGTGTGAGCGATGGGAAATGAAATTTAAACTTAAGAAAATGGTGTGCAAGAGGTTCTCCAGGAAGAAAAACCCTGGAAATTTTGAATATGCAATACACTGCATCTCCGGTAAAAACGGAATATGAATATAAATACCTAGGCGTTTACTTTTGCCCCTCTTTATCATGGAATCGGCATGTGGATTATTCCGTAGGCAAAGCTTGCCGGAGCTTGGGATTTTTACGACGAAATACACGTGCGTTTTCACAACAAACCCGGGAGTTACTAAATAAATCATACGTAAGGTCAGTGCTGGAATAAGCATGCTGTGTGTGGGACCCTTTAACAGTAACTAACGAAGAATGGCTAGAAAAAGTTCAGTCCATGGCGGCAACATATGTACTTGATATACCAATGTATGACAAGCAGTTTAGTGCAACGAAATCTTAAGGGGATGCTAAAATGGGAATCTCTGCAGCACCGAAGAGCGTCATTTCGATTGAAGCTTTTACATAGCATATATAATTTTCGTACTCGAATTCCCCGTGACGTATACATTAACCAGCCTCATTACACATCAGCACGCAAAGATCACGGACACAAGATTAGAGAATACAAATGTAATACATCGGCCTTTAGCAGCTCTTTCTTTCCAAGAACTATCAGTCAATGGAATCGACTACCTTCATCAGTTGTAAAAATCTCTTGTACTAACAAGTTCTTTTCTGCATTAAAAACGATAGAATCTTTTGAACACTAACGCTTGATAAATATCTCGGGTATGTCTAACAATCACCATGACCGATACAGAATCCTAGTTGCAAATGATATTTTTTCTTTTAGTGCTTCTTTTTTGTTGTACTGTACCTTTTATCACTACCGTGTGTTGCTGCTATTCTTCGCTTGTTCTTTGCCATTTTATTATGAATCTTTGTTATAATTGTGCTTTCTGTATTTTTTTTTGTCATGTGACATCTGCAACGCGCCTGTGTCCGACGTGGCTGTGTGCAACGCGGTCGTATGCTTTCGTGTCGGCGTATAACAATCTGTTTGTCATTCACACGAATTTATGCAAACCTGCAATTTTTATCTTTATGCTTGGTTTTCTTCTGTACCACCCCCCTCACTGTAATGCCTGAATGGGTGCTGTGGGTATTAAATAAATAAATAAATCATTTCAAAAGCACAAGCTGATAATCCAGATGATCACAGACACCACCACCTAGCACTTGGTCCACACAAGCATCTGTTCAAGGTCCGGGTGTCCATGGGAATTCCTTAATAACTGAATGGAATTCTGAGAAGCAGGTGAACTATCGTGTGTAATGTGTTGTCACCACTTACTACTCAGAACTATTATACGGTGTACGCTAGCATACTTTAGTGTTATATACTTGGTAACATTTTCCATGTCACTATGCTTTTGAGATGACCATTGTCCTTTTGAACATAAATAGGTTATCTGCGAAAATCCATATTGCATCTGTATCATTTGCCTGAGCAGAAAGGACCTTTAAACTTTTTTTTTTTTGGAAAACATCTGTCTTAAAAAGTGTTTTATTAAAGAAGCGGCTAGAACTTAGTGGTCACATGGCACTTGCTTACATTGGTAGTCAAAACACTGCCATTATATAAGGCTAGTCTCTTACCCTAGGCTAGTCTAGTCTCAGATATTGAAAAGGAAGACTCCCCTTAAAACCAGACAAGATTTAAAACTGCAGCATAAACAACTGCAGTGAAGTTAAGAAAATAGGAGAAGGAATCATTGTAACTTATGTTGAACTTCAATGGTAAATTCAGAGCACGTCTAAAAGAAAAAGTTTTGCTCTCTGTGAAGCAAGTCCGTTACAAAGGCATTCCTGGAAAGTGGACTGCGTGTTCCAATGGCAGGTTGAGTACATATCACAACATCATTCTATAAAACAGTCGAGATAGTTCTGCCAAATACTGCAGGTTTGACCAGAAGTCTATCTGAAGTACCCCCTTCAGCTATGCTGCCTTCTTAAAAGGTGGTAATTCAAGAGCTGCAGGGAGGACTTTGATGATGATTGCAGAGGTGCATGTGCCTGATGATTAGCTTCATTTGCCAATCAAGAGGGCAAAGTTATTGGTGAAGTTGCTTGTTGATCAGATTGTCTTTTCATACTGTTCACATTTGAGCATACACTGAAATAACTAAACTTTTATGTACAATTCAGCTTTCCGAGAGGTGGCAGGCGCAGATGTGGTGGACCAGTTCATAGCCAGGTTTGCTGCACATTCGAAACTACTGTCATTTCAAAAAGCATACAAGTGCCATTCTGTTGAGAAATGTTAATTTTTATATCCGGTTGTGAAAGTGCATCCCTGCTTGCTCTGGCTGAAGCACAAGTGTTGCAAACACAGGTGTGGAGTAAGTGCTCTTCATGGGAGAATGGTGCTCGGTGGCAGTGCTTGAGGACCACTTACGGTCTGCCACTGGAACTAAGCATTAGCAGTTTCCTTAATCATTAGCAGTTTAAGCATACATGTATCAGCTTCCTTCTAGCACAATATGACTGCAACAACCAGAAGACTTAATGCAAAGGTATGAACCACATGCCAGCACCGCCACCTGCCATGTGGTGCCTATTTGTAGCTGGTGTGACTGCCTTGGCTACAATTCAGCAGCTGGTGAAAGCAGTAATTCCATCCCTTGTCTACAGGTGCCATATGCTAGCACATGGAGCTGACTGGGACAAAGCAACCAACCTCCATGACACTAGTATCCGGGCATTGCAAAGTGGTAGTACAACTCTGTATGTGTGCCAAGTACGCTGCTATGATAAGCATTTTATAAAATTCCTAGTTTAGTAATACAGTCAAACCCACTTATAACAGTATTGAAGTGCCACAAAAATTTCATTGTTATAACCGATAATTGTTATAACCGGGTTGCATGAAAAGAATCAATATAGGGGGACGGCAGGGCTGTTGTGAGAAAACTAGTACTATAATGGCCAGTGTCCTTCCCCACCACCTTCCTCCATCTCGCTGCTGATTGTGTTGACTCGTTTAACGATTTCACTCTGCTTCATGCGCGCTCTGATCGCGTGTAACAAGTCGTGGCTATCGGTGTTCAAGAATGGCACTGCTATAGTAAAACCTCGTTAATAAGGATTTCAGGGGACTGAAAAAATGTCCGAATTAACCGAATATCGAATTATCGAGGGTATCAAGAAAACAATAAACAAATTCTTTCTACGTCAACACGCTTTTATTTATTGAATGAATCGGCAAAACTCTGTTTCTATTTTGCAAAAAAGCAGTGCAGAAACTGCTGTTCTCGTCATCTCGTGACTGATTAGCGCTCGCAGCGGCGAAGGACTCGCGACTTCTTTCTCAGCGCGGCCGTGGCGCGTTTTCATCTGAGACACGCTTTTCACACTGCGCACACAACCCAATTATTCTTTCACCAGGTCGCCGCTCATCGCGATGTAGACGGTGCTCTTCATCCTCGACAGCTTTGCACCAAGTAAAAACTAAACTATTGTTTGCCGCAACCACGCCGCTTTCAACGCGATCATAGACGGCGACCGTGCGGTTCTGAAGGCGCGCGGCCGACGCGCGTGCCGAGTCACAACAAAACTACTGTTTGCCGCAACCGCTGCAGACGAAATCGCAACCGCTATCGACGCGATCATGGATGGCGACTACACAGTCATGAAGGCACGCGGCCAACGCGGTGCTATGCGCGACAGTAAACGCAAGAATAAAGGCTTTAATGACACAAATAGGCACGAAGAGTTCCGGCGTTGCTGTCATTCACGCACGATTTTCATTAATGACTATGGCGATGCGAACTCCGTCGCTTTGTTTCGGTGGACGCGAATGCACATTAGCAGCGCTCTGCCAGCCCAGCGCTATCAGCGCAGATGGTGCGTTGGCGCGGCGTAGAGCTATGGGCGCAGCCCATTCGTGTTTGGAGCGGTGGATGGGTGATGGGAGAGAGGCACGCGAGGTTGGCGATGCAGAGAAGGATGAAAAACAGCACGCGACGGCATGAACGGCTCGCATTTCTTTTCTTTTTTCTTTCTTTTCAAAGAGTTCGCATTCCATTCCCTTTCGGCACAGACACCCAGTAGCCAGACTTCATTGATAAAACCGGTATCGTTATAAGTGGGTTCGCCTGTACGTGCCTGATTATAATGCTTTCATGATAAACACAGCATACTGTACCAGTTATATGGCACTATGTTTGGTTGACTGCATAATTTCAGCAGCAGCAACCATGCTCACTGCCTTGCAATGTTATTTGAAGAAATTAGCCATGCATATGCATTTATTATGTTGCGTTTTATCATTATGGTTCATTGATTGTTGCTGTGCTGCCACATTTTATTCTTCTTGCCTATTACTTCTCTAGATTGCCATACAATTTTTTTAACCCCCTATGTAATACCCTCGTTGTGAGGGCCTTTAGGGGTTTCTTGAAATAAAAATAAATAAATAAATATGTCATACATATGGTTATGAAGGTATTTCACAACAACATATACAGTCAGTGTTGAAAGTATGGCATTTGGGTTCCTTGAAAAAGCTGATTTTCTGCTCAGTCTGTGCCAGCATCCAATAAAACAGGATAACACCATATTGGTCACATATACATACAAGTGAAGGCTGAAAATCTGGTTTCCAGGCTACCTACCCATGATGTGGAAGTATTCAATTTACTTAAACATTCTGAACCCTATAAACTTTCACGGTCACCGAATAGTTGAAACATTTAAATACGATCTGAACATGAACATTTATGTTCAATGAGTAGAGCTTTCAGGCAGTGACACAGGAGATACACCACATAGAAGAACCTCCATTTCATTTCTGTTTAATCAGACACTGGGCACTGCAAGTTCAACTTTCATTTAATCTACATATTTGCATAATGGCACAGTAATATAAAAAAATTTTAGTGCCTAACGGGATCACTAGCAGGCCCTAAATATACAATAGTGTCTGCTTTCTGACTGCTGTCCCCTCCCTAATGCCTCCTTGCCTCTCCTCAAATACCGTAGCCAGTAAAATCACAAATCTTCAAGAATAAACTCACAGCAAGACAGCATCTGTCCTGTGGTGTTCTTTCAACCAGCATATAGCCTCAATGTCTAAGCGCCATGAACCATGGCAATGCAAACCAAATTGACAACAGACAAGGGTAGTATAGGTGAGTTAGTGCAAACCACAGCAATAGTGTGCCTTCAAACCCACAAAACTTGTGGTGCCATGTCATTCGCAGCTAACATTGCAAAGACAAATTTCACTTTTTTTCTGTATTCAATTATGCAAATATGGTTTTGATGTGCTCGAATATGAGGAACATGACACACATCTCAAGCTAATAAATTGTGGTGCAATGTGGAGGAAAAGCCTTTTAACAGGGTCTTCTGTTTCTTGCCCATTAAATTTACCACTTGCTTCACAGAGATAAACTGGAAGTCTCCTGGGATTCTCATAAGTATTAAACACCATAAGTGCTTATAGTCAGTGATGCAAATTGAAAGCATCTGTAAGCAAGGTGTTTTCACTTCACTAAGCTGCAATTTAACCATTGTCCCAACTCTAGCTGAACTGAAATTAAGACAAGTAGATAGCATAAAACAAAACAAAGCCAGAAAATGGAAAAGCAAACACAAAAGAGAGCAAGTCTGTACAGCACATGAATTTCCTCTATTTCCACCTGGAATTCCACATGTAAATGAGGACCTTTGTAACCTGAAAAGCATATGCATTTTCCTAGTACTTAAAACACACCAAAGGGTTTCACTCACAACACAGCTTCGACTGGAACCATTCAGCACAGTCACAGCAGCAGCATGCAAGCGTGATTCCTTGGGCTAACAGAAAACAGGATCAGGAGGAGAGGGCAAGCACAAAGCATATCAGTTCAACAAGCTGTCATGACAATGAAAGCCATGCACATGTTAGCTTCAGATAAACTTGCCAATGGGCTGGTTAATTCTACTTGAAGCTTTCCACACATCCTGTGTAACTATGCAACTAAAATAATTAACATATCAGTAACTGAGAGAGTAGCCCAATGAACAAATAAATTAGGGGAGGATGACAGCAAATTTCTATGTAATCTGAATGCTTTAATGTGTATGGGTATGAAATCCAATCTAGTAGCACCAAGAGTCTAGATAAGGGTGTAAGGATGGCAGCTGATTGGGGGTTGACTGGGTATTCTCGATTGATCACTTTTGGGGATACTTTCCCTTTTGAGTGACATGACATCCGGAATGATAGCTCATTGAAGCAACAGGCATCTTGCCTGCTTACTCAGCCGATCAGTGTTCACTGAAAGAGATATCCCTGAAAGCGATCAATGAAGAATATGGCCGCTGATTAGTTTGGTGAGACAATACGGCAGTGGTTTCCATTAGGCCTCAGAGCATGGTGCCAGCTAGGCAAACTAGGTTGCGAGTTGAACACTTTCAATCCTGTAGCATACCGTAAAATTCCGAGAAAGGGCCCCCACCCGTGCAAGAGCCCCCCCCCCCCCCCCTAACTCGACTGCTAATTTCAAATTTCCGTGCCATTCTGGGAAAGCGCACCCCCCCCCCCCCCCCTCCGCCCCTCCCGCTCTGCACCAACACTGGCCTGCGACATCCAGTACCACAAAAATAATGGCAAATTCGGCAAATCGCACCGGTGCGCATCGGGGTGCCCTGATGAGCCATTTCATCGAATCATGGTCGCAATTGGACGCCCCAGTGGGCACATGTGCGTATCGGGGCGAGCTGCGGCTGGCGGTCTGTAGTTCACGGACCGCCGGCCGATGGCGAGATCTGCCTCTCACACAGCACAGAGGATTTCCCTGCAGCACAGCGAAGTGACCACTCAGCAACAGAAGAGTGGTCGCGGCTACGCTCTGGCGTCACCGGCAGTTTCACCGCTGCTAATCACTCGCCACCGATACCGTCGCTAGGCCTTTTACAGTTCACTTCGAATCTGTAGCAGACAGCGTTTCAGAATGAACCGCCGACGCTCCCAAGCAGCAATGTTTTGTTGCCGCAGTTGCCGCTTTACCCTCTCCTCGCAATAATTTCACACGATGAAGAAGACATGCTGATATTTGCAGCGTCACCAGCTGCAATGCGAGCATGGCTGAGCCGCGGTTCGCTGTCCACCGTCGGTAGCTATGCACTGCAGCTGAGCTTGACTTGTATCGGAACTCTCATTAGTGCTAAACGTTTCATTGTGGACATGGTTTTTAATAAACTGAACATTACATGTCACTTTACTCTAGCGGACATAATTTTGCCTGGACTAGAAGCTGCATAACCAATGTTCGTGTCGCCGGTCGCGGCGACGCGTCGGTGCAGCGTCGATGCGCTCTTTCTGTAGTTCTTTAGGAAGTTTTGAGAGTGATAAACACCACTAACAAATCTTTGGCTTAATAAAGTTCAAGTTCAAGAAAATTTTAATGCCATTCCCACTGTGCTTTTTTTTTGGGGGGGGGGGAAATTTTGTCGTTGCCATCTTGAATTTTGGTGCTGTTCCGGGATAGCGCCCCCCCCCCCCAACTTTGACGGTAATTTCGACTTGCTTGAGGGGGGGCGCTTGCTCGGAATTTTACGGTAATCTTTGTGATGACTTCCACAATTACTCAGTTCCCAATGTGCCCTTAATTGCAACAAGCACCTAATTTTTCATGGTCAGAAAAAGAAGAGAGAGAAAAAAATGACTTCCTGGACTGCAACGTGCACTCTTTGTAAATAGTATCTGTAACTATGTGTTACATTTCCTTCTGCTTGTGGGAGTCAGCTGCAAGCATGACAGGCTTTCACAAACAAATTCCACATCTCAGCATTGGGTCATGCAAAGTGTTTCCTGCGGGCTTGCGTGTCTCAGTATTGGCTTCCAGCAAAGAAAGAAAGGATCAACACATGCCTTTTAAAACTTGCCTGCCAATAAACTTCATAAGCTGTGTACAAGTAATATAGCACCACATTAACTTAGTCATCCCCCTTAACTCTTTCCGTACCATGCCCATTGGGCATGGTTAGCCCTCTATAGATGGTTTCAAACGCCGCTTTCGAGACCTTCCACAACGCTCACGGACATACTGCACTATCGGATGTGAAGGAGGAGAACTAGATTTTAGTTTTCTAAGCAGTTCGCTTTTTTCCCGCGAGGCAGTGATTTTTAAACACGCTCCGAAGTTTCGCGATCTTCACAGGAGAACAAAAAAATGGCAGCTCGCTATCGATGGTTTGAAACGCTGCTTTCGAGACCTTCTGCGTCGCTCACGGACACACTGCGCCATCAAACGTGAAAGAGAAGAAAGTATATATTTTTTTTCTAAGCAGTTCACTTTTTCTCGCCAAGCGGTGATTTTTAAATGCGCTCCAAAGTTTCGCGATCTTCAAAGCAGAACGCAAAAATGTCCGGCTCCAAAAATGGCGCGCGCGCTTCGGGAGATCGCAGATATCGTGATTCCGCTGCCTCTGCGGCTGACCTTATCGATACATCGAATAGTGGCGAGTCAGAGGACGCCGATTTTTCGTCGGACTTTGAGTCTGAAAGCGAGGATGATGCAAACAAGCCCGGAACATCGGCAGCCGTAGCCCGACACACCCAACTGTAGTGCTTGCACTTAAATTTTTGTAGCGAAATACCTGTTCAATGAAAAATTTTTATTTTTTCGAAGATAGTGCCTAATAGACGGCAATACATTTTTTTGTATATCATAATTTTCGTAACATTTTTTTTCTTAGTAGATACAAGTGTGTCTTCACAAACTTTGTTCAATCTTAATGCACAATCTTGATTTTTTACAATTTATATCTTTTTTATGACATACATCTCGTTAATAAAACATTATGTGTGAAAAGTGCATTCATTTGCTTTCTGTTTATGTATTCCATTAAATACTGAGTGCAGTAGTTTCTTCAGAAAAAAAAAAAAAAACATCTGCCGTAACATACAAAAAAACACCTATTTTCCCCATGGTAGGGAAAGAGTTAATTTGCTTAGTGTACGTTGCCTAGTCATGCATCTTAATTCCAAAGGTTGAGGGTTCAAGTGCCTTAATTAACTCTCTATTAATTCACTGTGCCTCAATTAACTTCACCTTCCTTAACACCAAAGGTCATGGGTTCTACTCGCACCAAAGACCGAGGGTGCGACTCCGTCCAAAGTTCGTGGGTCTGACTCCCACCAAAGGTCGAGAGTTCGTAGCCTTTTTGTAAGTTTCATGTCGTCGACGCGTTTTCGCTCAAGGTCGACTGACTCATGAGACATATAAGGCTTTCGCCTTAATAACCAATTATTGCGTTTGTGTACAAAACAAATTTGTATTGATATGGGGCACACTGTTTTTGTTAACATGCCCTTTGAGGTGAGCAGCGCGCACCCAGCTGTAGCTGTAATGGCACTACACAAGCAACAGCTTTTTCTGTCACAAGGCTGTGAACCTGCATTTAATGCATGGGTTGGGGGGGGGGGGGGGGGGTTTCGCATGTGGCAATAGTGCAGCATGCACAGCACGTGCGGCACATTTTGTGTGCAGAAGCGTGTACAGGGAACGCTCCATGTGGGGGCAGACTAGGTGACAATGGCATTAGGATGTGGTATAATAAGGCCCTGTTTCCGTATTCGACTCGAACGTGCATGCAATTTTAGTCAACTTGCTTAGAGAAAAAGTGCATGTTAATTTAACGTAAACATATTATACTTCATGTTGTTTGCTAGCCAGCAGTGTGCTTGCAAGTGTAACAGATGCATTTTGTGTGAGCAGTGTGATTTTCTTCACAAAGGCACAGCCCACCTGCACCATGCTGCATTCATGACAATGATATGGCGCATACAGTTTGCAAGGCACTAGTTACACAACGGCAGATCTCTATGATACAAATCATGGGTAGTCAAGGAATGTATAACAGAGCTAAATTTACGATAAACTTGGTATTCGTAATAAAGGAAAGAAAAAATGAAAGTAAAAGAAAAGACAACTTTGCTGTGCTGTCCTTGAGAGTCGAATAAACAACCTTGCTACTGCAAGCGCTACTATGTATTGCATAGTGAGAATATGAGGTTTATTGCAAATTTAACCCTCTCATTCACATTTATTCCTAGATTTTAATAAAGAAATTGTTAATTTCCTTTATGCTTTTCTTGGCTTCATTTTCTTTCGGGCTTCATATGGTTGCTACTAAAGATTGAGCTCCTTAGTTCCTCTTATTCTTCTTGCTGAATCTCTAATGAGGGTCTTGACCTTGGCAGCCTTGATGTAACATCTAAGGGTTTATTGGCCAGCTGTCAGCTCCTATGGTCACATACTACATGACACCTGCAATTTAATAAGCATTCCACATGCACAGCCTTGGCTGCGAGTGGCCAACACACCCAGGGCAATGGTATAAACACATATATGTAAATACCCAAGGAAGTGGCAATGTCGTTGGGCTCACTTACTAGTAGCAAAATTGTTGTTTTTCAACTTTCATTTCCCTTTTGCTTTATTATGAATATTTAATTTATTGTAAACTTAACACTCATTTGTAATGAATTAATAACAGATGAAGGTTAAATTCTTTTTATAGAACCATTTAATTAAACGGTTCAATAAAGGAATAGTTCATTTCCCCTATACATTCCTAGGCGTCACAGTTTGTTGGGCTTCATATGGCTGCTGCTAAAGATCGAGCCCCTTCATTCCTCCAACTTTTCTCCCCTATGATATAAAGGAATTTTGACCCTGGCATTTAGCTTATTGGAATATGGATTCAAATAACTTGGATGGTCACACAATGTAGAATGTACATGGCTCACCACCTACTGTTACTTCATGAGGGAGAGGGCAGGGAGTGAGGAGAAGCAGAAGCAGCTGAATCAATGGTAAAGAAAATGGAAGAGGAATAATAGAAAAGCCAGCACTCCATTTGGCATTCCACCCACATATAAACACATTTTATGATCAAATTGCAAAGCATTCTATTGGTTTCTTGCTGCTAATACGTACTATGTGCATTAAAAGTGAATGGAACACAGTTCCATTATCCATGTGGACCTTCAAGTGTCCTGTTGGGAATTTGAAGGCACAGTACACTAATGCATAAATGTGGCATTGACATAATCATTATTGAGCATAACATGCTTCTTAATTTCCACAATGCATTTTCATCGCATAACCATGTCTAGTTTGCTTCTGATGCATGCACAATGCTGTGAAGACACAGTTGACTGCATGCTGCTCACCGGCACAGTGGGTCTGCCTGCATTGACAAAGGTGACTGTGGGGTGGTTGCTGGCCACCTGGCTGGGCCCTGACCCTAGGGTCTCCAGTGAAGCTGTGGAGCTGGTGCGTGAGCCCAAGCCTAGAGGCTCAGGTGCTGAGCCCTGACGGGGGCTACCTTGGGCGTCCTGCTGCTGCTCAAGTCGCTTCTTAGTCAGCTGCAGCTCTCGTGACAGCTCCTGTCACACGGGGCAAAACACAGGCATGGAGGTGGCAGCAATTGTGGCTATACAACAGCAAACTTAGGGGGGAGCTGACCTACTCTTGGTGTTGCAAAGACTATATTTATTTCAGTCCCACAAAGTAAACTGTAGAAATTTAGGCTTTTGCAACAGCTGAACTTCAATCAAGACTTAGCATGTCTAATATGAATGAAACGTTCTGTAGTGATATGAAAAGACTGCCACTGCAAAGTATTTCAGCATGGTGGAGTTTCCTTACTGCCATGTTTTAGCAAAAGTGAAATTCCTTATCACATGGTTTGTTTTCATTTGCTGGTACATGGCTGAATTACATATTTTTTTAACTTCCTGTGGAAACATCTCACGATAATTTTTACCTAGCTCATAGAGCTCAAACTTTTCATGAAAACTGTACACTTTATAGTCAAAACAAGGCATGGGCTTGGGAAAGTTGATGCTGCATGATGGTGAAATAATCTCTGGTCTGTCCCTGTTGGCTTAGGATTACTTTTACTAACACGTAGTCGCAAGTTGGGCTGTGGAGACGGCAATAGCACTAGTGTTGGGTGACAAAAACAAATATTCTTTTTGTCGTAAAGAAATAATCAGTAGGAATGTTTTTGTGCTCACCAGAAAACCAGGCTACCAAAATGGTGGTTCCAGTTCAACCACCCACTAATGTGATGCTGTTTTAGTTACAGTAATTCAACCTCAATCTTGTTTCGATTTTGTTAATTTTTTAAACTCAAATGCATGTGCGAATGCCAAGATTGCAATAACAAAACAAAGCTCCGTGTGGAATTTTACGTAAATATGAGCAGGCCCAACCGTAACAGAATGCATGCTCCTCCACACAAATAATAGTGGAGCGGTTGTGTCACCTTAGGAGGAATAGACATATTGTAGAAGGAGAGGTGCTAAGGTGCTAAGAGGAAAAAAAAAAAGAGCGAGATAGAGATAGAGGGAGGGGGGGGGGATTACTTCACCTGATAGCTTGAGTTATTAAGGCAACTTTTTTTTTTGTCCAACAAAAATAAACAATACACACCACTTTCAGCTATTCCCAATACAAAATGACTGACCAAAAATGCGGTATTGAAACAGTTTGTACTGTGCGCAATCAACATGTGTGCATCTACAGTTAAACCTGCTTATAACGAACCTCCATATAACGAATTCCTGGATATAACGAGGTTTTTCTATTCCCCGCCATTACTCCATAGAAGCACATGTATTTGATACCTCTATGTAACGAAGTGGCAGCGGGAGACCCCCTCGATATAACGAATTTTCCCCTCCGACAACCTAGAAATTTCGCCCCAAATTTTGTCATTTTTGCGCGAGCAACCGGAAGCACCTTCTCCGCCGCGACGGAATGCGAAGCGATCGCACGTGTGCGTGCGTGCGTGTGCGAGGTAGGCCTGCATCCCTCGACCCAGCGATATTGCCGCCACGGGCGTGACCTTTCCCTCTCCCTTCATTCAAACCTGATCCTGCCGCTTGCTGCAGCTGGCCTAGCCTGCCAAGTCGGCACTCTCTCCTTTTCCAGTTGATGTTGCCGAAGCGCTAGCTGGTACACGCTGTGACACATCACACGTACTCGATGAACGCGGACACGCGTTGTCAAACGCTGGCGGCTTGTGGAAGCACCGCTGGAGAAGCGAGCGAAGTGACCTTCGTGCTGTTGTCTATCGCTTCAACTCAAGCTGAGCGCCAAAAACACACAGCACGCACAAAGCTACGAGCCGCCGACGCACCTACACTGCTAGGCTCTGCCCCAACGCAGATTGCTTTCAAGATACGGCCCGCGCAACCGTGCGCCGCCTCGCAGTACGCAGTTGATGCCATAGTACAGTACAACGCCGCCCCGCTATCCCTCCCCCCCTCGCTGGTGCCTCGAGCGCAACGGAAGAAGGCGCGCTTCCTCCCTGCTTTTCTTGCGCGCGCGAGATTTAGACGCGGTCGTCGGCTCCCCTCGCACGTTTTAACTCGCACATACAGCATACGGCGCACAGCGACTGCGTTATCGCCCTTGGACTTCATACGGAATATCTATGAGCCAAAACCAATTTTAGGGCCACAATGCGTAATAGACACCACCTTTACATAGCAATTACGGATCTCAAGGGCCATACTTTTGCTGGCAGAAACTGAAAATACGTCATAGTTGTCGCCCCCGGCACTTTGGGCGGCCAATGCCATCGTCAAGCCACCAAGCCAAGCGACATGAAAAGTCAAAATGGCCGTTCGGGCCGGCGTGGGGTGGCAGTTCGCAACGTATGATGCGGGAACGGTCCCACAGTAGCGACGCAACAGCGGGGTTACCAATGCATTGGGTTCTATGGGAGCTGTGCTGGGACCGGTCAAAAACGACGTAACAGCTGGGAAAACGCAGCCCCCCGGAACGTAACAGCGGGGTTCTACTGTAACACTATACCACGCTACGACGCCATCGTGACGCTCGCTCTTCGTTTCCGATGCCTTGTGCTTGTGCGAAACGACACGCGTCCACGCATCCGGTACCTGCTGTGACATTCCAAGGATGAGTGCTTCAATGAAAACGGAAAACGGGTGCGCGTTACAATTGAGGGCGCGTTAGAACGGAGTAAATACAGTAAAGTTCCTTTTTTGAATTTTCGTGCTGAACCTGCATATACCGAAATCCTCTTTATAAGGAAGTTTTTCGGGAATTTGTCAATTTTGTTATATCCAGGTTTAAAAAAAATAATTAAATTATGGGGTTTTACGTGCCAAAACCACAACCTGATTATGAGGCACGCCGTAGTGGGGGGACTCCGGAAATTTGGACCACCTGGGGTTCTTTAACGTGCACCTAAATTTAAGTACACGGGTGTTTTCGCATTTCGCCCCCATCGAAATGCGGCCGCCGTGGCCAAGGATTCGATCCCGCGACCTCGTGCTCAGCAGCCCAACACCATAGCCACTGAGCAACCACGGCGGGTTATATCCAGGTTTAACTGTACATGACTCAAAAACCATCGTAGACACAACCTCCCTCACCACATTTACTTGTCTCTGCGCTCTGCATTTATCCTTGCTCGCATGTGTGCTTAGCTGCTGCAAGTGTACTATCGCGATGAAAAGAAACGCGAACAGCGGAGCGCGTGGCCGAAGCATAACTGAATGTATAGTGCGCGCCCTCCAGTCACCCCCTTGACAGGCGCGCACATCCGGTTTGATCACGCTGTGTGATGAAAGCTTATCTTCTTCCATCATGTCTGACATTCGGAACGCAAACGCGGTGCGATAGCGCCAGCCAGAACAAGATTCTAGTGCTACGGTGACGCCGACTGAAAGCACAGATTTGCCTAGCCACAGCCAAAGCATATCGGAGTTTGGACACGTTTCCTCGCACTAGCTGACTTCTCTGACTGCGCCATAAGCCACGCTTTCAGCTGTTCGCGTTTCGTTTGATCGCGATAGTACAGTTTGCGCTGTCATCATTACAGCGCCGTAACCTTTTTTCGTTTTCAAATAAAAGAGAAGCAGAACATAAACATAAGTATCGCAGTATAGGGGGTGCATCATCGCACAGCGCGATCAAACCGGACGTGTGCGCCTGTCAATGGGGATGACCGAACGGCGCGCACTATACCTTCAGTTATGCTTCGGCCACGCGCTCCGCTGTTCGCGTTTCTTTCCATCGCGATAGTACATTACAAATGCTACAGAGACTCACAGTACCATGCAGTGCTCTTTTTCACTTTTCCTCTGTGGCAAGTTACTCAAACCAAGGTTTCCTCATGCACCCTCACACACAAGGTTTCTTCTGCCACTGTAAGGAACGAAGCGACTGCGTGTCCGCCAGTTACGTTTGTTCGGTGCGACTACTTTAATGAACCACGTTTCCCTGGCCCATGCGCGTGATTATAGTGCGCTGCTTCTTCCTCTGTTCACAACACACTGCCACCCGCGAGAAATGGACCAGATGATTGATGATGACAGCGGCGTCACGTCGTCTCCTAAACTTCTTTGAAGTTGCGCTGTTGTTGATCGCGAAGTTCTCCAGCTGGCGACTGTTGAATTGGCTCAACTCATTGCCACTCGCGTAGTAGCTCTCGGGTCAACACCCTGTCGCGATGGTGGCGGTGGTTGCTGCTGGCGTCCTACCAGGCTGAAACAGAAGTCCAGACTTCACGTGACGGTGCGCAGATTACCAGAGGAGCCGTCAGAGGAGTTTCTTTCATTGTCTTCTTGGACCTGCACATGAAGAGCAGGTTGTCCACGTCCGTCTTGTTCTTGATGTAGGTGCCACGATGGCGTCCGCTGGTATATCGGCGCGGTGGTATACGGTAGGTCATGACAGTACCGGTGGAGTTGCAGACGTTTCGTCGTTTTTGGATGTTGTCAAGCTTGTAGTCGCCAGGCATATCTGGCGGACTCTGCGGTATAGTTGGCAGGAAATAGCGCGGTCGGTCGATGAATGTGAGCCCTCTGGTGGAAGACGGTGCTGTCACGTAGGATCGGGTCGTTGACACTGTGCATATGCTGGTCTCGGGGCTATGGTTTCGAGCACTGCTTTGCCGGTCATGGTCGGTCTCCACGTTGCGGTGGCGGTCATGCAAGAAGCAAGAGCGATGACGATTCGGTTCGCTGCTTTGTATTTGATCTACTTTGTCGAGGCTCGACGGCTTGCGCGTTTCGGTTTCGGGCAGCTTTTCGTTTTCGGTTGTGGTCGTGATCTGGGGACCCGTATCGGTGATCACCTTGTCGTTGTTGAGGAAGAGCTGACGAGGTACCACCACGTTGGTCTGGAGCTTCGGTTGTTGTCCATGCGATGCCGGTGGTCTGACCTTTACGCTGGCCTCGGTCTGGAGCTTCGGTTGATGTACACGAAGTGTCGGTGTCGGTGATCTGGCGTTTGCGCTGACGTTCGCCTGCTTACCGGGTGTACAGACTGGGTATGCTGCCTGCTGTCTTGCCAAAGGGCTGTCGGCAGTCGGTAGTGATCCAATGACGGCGCGAGAATTCATGCGGAAATGAACCCAGCTGATGGTGTGGCAGATCATCTCGTGGTATTCGAGGGACTCAGTGAATTCCGCTTCGTATTCGTCGTTGTCGATCACGAGCTCTTCTATTTTGGCGTTGAGTTCCGTGAGGCCGCGGTCTTTGCCATCAAGTTCGCTCAGGAGCACTTGCAAGTCGGTATGCGTCGGTTCAGTTTCTTGCAAGGCTTCGGTTGTGGCAGCGATGACACGGGTAGCGGCGCTTCGAATGGCGTCGCGCTGACGGCGTAGTCGGTCCATGGTCGGTTATGCGAACGGCAGTCTCCTTCCCGGGTTTCACAGCACCATAATGTAAGGAACGAAGCGACTGCTCGTCCGCTGGTTACGTTTGTTCGGTGCGACTACTTTAATGAACCCCGTTTCCCTGGCCCGCGCACGTGATTATAGTACGCTTCTTCTTACTCTGTTCACAACAGCCACTAAGAACATGTGCTATGAATGGACAAGAAGACAGTGATTTTGGCGGACAGCAAGACCAAGGATCTATGCACCAGAGGAGGGTCTAGGATTAGACTCCCACAGCGGTTGGGAATCGCTTTCAGCAGCAGAACGCCATAGCTGCTGAGCCACTGCTATGGTAGGTGAGAGGGAATGCACAGGTGGGAAACTCAAGCTGTCTAGCAAGGAGCTGCTTAACAGCAGGAGCTCAATTTAATGAGAGCAAGACCAAAAGCTGTCATTAGAATGAGGTCCTTGTAATATAAGCATTTTTATGCTGCATATATGAATGACTGAATTGCACATCAGTAATATGTTTTTCACACTCTTCACAATAAAATTTTGTGTTCTACACTGGAAAGATGTGCCATTTGTTTCTATGTATGTTTAGGTGCCAAACTTATTGCTTTACTAACATTTAAGAAAGAGGGCATTAGTGGCAAGCATAATGTCACGACTAACTTGAAGACATATTTATGCCATTCACAGTTTAAATATTTTTCTTTACATTATGTATTAAAACCTAGAGACAAATATTTTTTTCTTCTAGTGGAAGCCCACATATAAAATATAAGTGGCACATGACAATAGGAAGAGCACATGCAACCAACATGCTAAGGCAATACCTTGATGCTTGAAATATGCCGTCTCTTCATCACTCTTTGTTCATTTTCAGCATCTTCAACTTGTGTTGTCAATTTTTCAACTGTGCAGGAAACAAAAATGAGAGCTCAAGCACAATAACCAAAGATAAGCTCAGGAAGACAAGAATATTTCTTAAATGAAGGTTACTTTTGTTTATGGCAAGATAGAACACAATCAATGCAGACAAAAATATATGGCATTGAATTGTGCTAATTGGTTTATGACTAATGAAATTACAGCTCAAGCAAACACATGGCAGAGGATGACAGGACAAACATGCCACTACTAAATGGGTTTTATTGGTCTACATGAAATTACTTATACAGCAAACCTTGTTAATTAGGATTCTATGTGACCGTAATAAAATATCGGCACTATCTGAATGTTGAATTAACCAATGAATAAAGAAAACTATAAAAAAATGTGTTTGGTTTGTCAAGCCTTCATTTAGTGAGTAAATCTGCTAGCCTCATTTGTATCTCAAATGAAATCAGTGCAGAAACAGGAATTCTACTCAAACTTGTACAAAGGATAAGTGCTCAAAGCATGTTGGAAGAGCTCACATGAAACTTTTCTAGAATGACAAAGGCCTCGTGACCTCCTTTGCAGCATGACGGTGGTGGTAGCATGACACGTGTGTTTTAGAGAGACTGACTTTTCCCGATGGAGCACACAATTTTTTTCTTTTTGTGTCAGTAAGTCATATAGCAACTAATTGTCCAACAAAATGTAGTCAGCAAGTTTGACACAAGCACACAGGCTCAATCTAAGTTCTTTTTATCCTATTTCCTGACGGCTTCTGCGACAACTGTCTTACCGTATGCCTCGCACTAAATTGCAACAAAATAACTGCTTGCTGCACCTACCATCCTGACAAGTACTACAGGTGCCCGGTGCAAAGCATGAACACAAACGAGAAAGCAGTGTTCTCTGCTCTTTCTTTTCAACAACTGATTATAATAATGCATACTCTATGCTTTCTGCGCACTGGGGCTTGTCTGAACTGACCATTGCATGGTCAAATACCTCCGAATGAACGGGCATTTGATGTCACAGAATAATGCATACAATTGATTGGACCAGATGGCCAGTCCGAATGATCCCAGTTTCTGAATTAACAAGGGCTGAATCGGAAATATGTTGCATACTACCAGAAGAAGACGGGGAGGAAGGCAAATGGAGAGAGAGAGAGAGAGAGAGAGAGGCACAGCCTTTGTATTCCTGTGTCATGCACAGTGTAGATTGATATGTGAAAGGTTATTAAACACAAGAAACATACATAATAATTCAGTGTGTCCTCAGTCACTGGTCGGTCATCTTAAGTATTCCTAACATGTGACAGCAAGCAGGTGAAAAAGCCGTAGCTGAATCCAGTTTTAATAGCGCATGAAGAACCCTCTAGGTGCATAGGAATGCCTTGGCCGACCAGTGATGTAGCGGTGGGTCACGGCACAGCTTAGGCATGTGGAATGTGGCCCACTGCTGTGTCATGCTGCACCATGAATTGATGCTTTAAGAAATACCTCCTGTTGTGAGCACGTTAAAAATGGCCAAAGCCTCCAAGTTTTCTGGTTTCAGCCTATTGCTGCTTAAAAGAATTCAGTGGTGATTTAGTGGTAAATGCGAGAGAAATGTGTTAGTACAGTGGAGTCTCGATGATACGATCACGGCTAATACGAATTTCCGGATGATACGAATTTTTCTGTGGTCCCGGCCGAGCCCCATTACTTTGCAACGTACTAGAGAACGGTTGATACGAATAAACGCTGCCCCACCGACGGCCGCGAAAGAAAACAGCGCGCAGTCACGGGCTTTCTCCCTTTCTCTTTTGGCGCGGAGGTGCGGACACGGCGCCAGCGCGCGTTCCTCCTCGCACTCCGGACCGATTCTGTCTAGCCTGCCGAGCGCAAGCATCGCCTCCGCGGGGCCCCCTCACCCCTCTGCCAAGACTGCCGCGCTTCTGAAACGCTGCAGCACCTACTCTGCGAGTGCCCTGCCTTCTCGACGGCGCGCACCACCCTCGCCCGCATCTACCACGCGCACGGCTTGCCCTGTTCGACAACAGAGGAAATCTTGCACCCCTCGGGCTGCATGTCAAGTCACGCGAAGCTATTCCGTGCGCTACTGAGCTTCGCTGACGACACCGGCCTGACTGATCGAGTGTAAATCTTGACCCGCCCCCTTTGCACGCTTCCGTAGTAGGTCAGAGCTGTGCCGTGTGGAGATCGCTTTCAAGATACGGTGCACGCGACAACACCAACAGCCGGCACAGGCGCAAAGCACAAGAACGCATTTGTTGGCAGAGTAAAAGCCGCCCTCCCTCTCGCGCTGCCTTCCCGCTTTGCTCCTTTCGCGTGGAGATTGCCTCGCCAGTTACCCTTGCCCCCGGTTGCAAGATACGCATTTGGTGCCGCAGCACAGCGTCGCCCCGCCCCCCCCACTTCCCCTCCCTCCCATACCCCCACGACCTTTCGCGCGACGGTAGTCGCGTTTGCCCTTCGCGAAGGCGCGTGTCCCCCGCGCGCTTTCACTCACACATATGGCGCGCGGCGACGATTTTATCACCCTTGGACTCATGCTCCACGTCTCATGCTCCTCCTCCGCATCGCCCTCGTTGATCTCCTCTCCCATCGGTGGGCGCACCTCGTTGAGAAGTGTGCTCGCTACCGCCCTTGTCGGCGAGATTTTCCCGCGGAAGCCGCATTATAAACCGGTATTTCATCTCACGTGGCTGCCCTGTAAGCGGTTTGCGTACGCATAGAGTTCTATGGGAGGGTAAACAGGAGCCGGAAAAGGCCGCGTTGTAGCCAGTTCTGCACTATAAACGGTTACGTTATAAGTGGTCTATACTGTAAATGCCTTTTACATATGTGGACATGAGTGAGTTCACCTCTGATACGAATTTCGGCTAATACGAATATTTTTCGTGACCCCGTGAGATTCTTATCATCAAGATTCCACTGTATTTCATCGCACATCTTTGAGGTCCCAGGTTAATAATTTAAAATGTGTTCACCACATCGCAAAGTGTTCAGGAGCTCACTCGACACACTTCCTGCGTATTCGAGGAACGAAGTGCAACTGATGGTGGTCTGGAGCAGACCAATGTTAGTTGCAATATATATAAATATATATAATACTTCACGCACACACACACAAACACACACACACACTTTTTTTCACTTTGACACTCCTAATGCTAACGCATTAAAAATGTGACTTGTATATAGCGCAACTGAGCTTGGCAGAAAAACAGGCGGTAATGAGTAGCCAAATTCCCACAGGCTGTCATTTTTTATGGCAGCTAAGTTACGGTAGCTAGTGAGGCATCGAATCTTGGCCTTTGGCTTGGGTTTTTCCGAAAAGCAGCCCATGCGGGTGAGAAATTTTTTTAGAAATAACCATTGCGTGGTTTCTGGAGTTTGAATTCGTGGAAGTTTTTCTCTATTCAAATACATAGGACTTTGCCGGGAACAACAGACTAGTCTGAATTATCCATCAATTCGAATTAAGAGATTTTGAATTATCGGGATTTCACTGTAATGACATGTCAGCAAGTGGTGCACACCTGTTGGGAGCAGAGAAAACTGCCTTCAGACAGATGTACAGAATGACAACAGCAAAATGCCTTGTTGTAGTGGGGAAGAGAGTCCGGAACCACTGCGAGTGAACGACGGAAGTCCTGCAGCCCGGAGAGCGCGAGACAGCGACCGACGCTCTTGAGCCAAGGCTGTTGCGTAGCCCTAGCTGTTTTGTAAATAAACCCCCTTATATTGTCTATTTTATTCATGTGACAGGTAGCTGCATGATCTCTACGTTTTTGAGAAATTTCCTTGCAGTTATTGGCTCACATTTTTAGTCTGACAAAAGGCTAGCCTTTGAAATCTGCCATCCATACAGTGGTGGTGCGACTTGTGAAGGGTAAGCATGGAAGCTGTGAAAGCCTCTGCTCATTTCATATGGAGTGAGTGGAGGTATACAACACAAGAAACTTGTTGGAATGAGACCCAGACTGCCAGTACACATGCCAACTTGTGTCTCTGGCATGTAAGTCAAAGACGCTAGCCTTGTTCAAATAAGGCTTTTCTCCTACTTCTCTCCAGTCAGAGCAAGACAGTAAAAAGCAGTGACCTTTACATGTTACATGCTGACCTTTCAATGGTGAAACCACCAGCCTAATGCATGCCACCTTAAAGGGGCCCTGAAACACTTCTATAAGTAACCATAGAATGGACTCACTATCAAAGGACGCTGCTTCAGAAATCTTCTGCTGCAAAAAGTTTTTTGAGTTCTCCAAGTATAAGCGGGGTTAGAGGTAGTTACTGCACTGATGCATGACTTTCTCTCTCCTTTCGTCTTCACTAGCATGCTGGAATCTACACAGGGTGAATGGCAAAGGGGCAAGACCTTGGCCGAAAGATAAAAAGAGACAGAAAGGGCCGAAATACCACCTTGACCTCAAACCTCAAGGTACCTGTTCATAAACTTCTGGCTCTGAACCGCAGTGTCTCTCTTAGAGCTGAAGATGAAGACCGCAAGTGTTGCCTTCTTGAGGGTTCCTTGACCGGAACACTGTTCGACCTAAACTTTCAACCGAAAAAGTTGTTACTTTCTTCAAAGACCATGATCTGTCCCTTCTTCAGGCCAACAAAGAAGGTGTCTTTGTCGTCATGCCTCAGCCCCTTCTCCTGGAGAAAGCCTATTTGGATTTGAGAACTTTGTTCCTTTATCTGCTAAGGCTTTCAAGATAAAAAGCATTGTTGTAGCCTAGCGCAAGAAACTCAATTTGTTGAAACTTGCAAAATCTATTAGTGATTGCAAAGGTACCTACTTAGGAATGTCTTTCAAAGTGAAGACGCATAAAACTGAGCTGCTTTTTAGATTTGGCAGTCTTTTGGAATAATTTTTTCCGCACCTTTTTTAATTTATGCCACAGTATGTCGGATTAGCTATGCACCAATTTGCCCAACACAGTACTCTGCTGAACCCATAAGTACATGTAAGCGAATAAAATCCACTTGACAGCAAGAGGCACATGTGTCTTATTTGCCTCTGTCCTGTGTTTGATGAAATTATACAGTGATCATTCACCTGTATAGTTCAATCAGACAAAAATGTGGACTGCCCCGGAATCTTACTTGTTTTGGTCTTTTCAGCAAGCTTGCGTGCTAGCAGTTGTGTTTCTTGCTGACGCTGCTTCTGCTCAGCCTCAAGGTTAGATGCCTGCATAAGATTATGTCCCACATTTCAGAATATGCAAGCACCCAAAAATCAATTTTGCAGCTTTTTTATTATTAACCCTTTCTGTACTGCAAGAAATGACAAAAAGTGTACCAAATTAACCAGAGATTTCCGCTTCATGATGACTATACCCCTAATCATCTATGTTGATGCAAATTTTGGTGACGACTATACTCGTCAGTGGTAGAGGAAGGGTTAAAGCTGTTCACGTGAGCACACGGTTTAACTTCGACAGAATTATGTGCACAAAAAATTGAAAAATGCTTTTATAAGCCAGCCATAATAAAAAAACTACACAGCCAGCTCTATGCATGTAAATACCATGCAGTTATCATATGCATGACTAAGGTCAAGAAAAACAAAACACCATGTGTCTATTAGGGTTCACAACAAGCAGGCATTAAATAACAGACAAGTCCAAGTTGTACTCGTCCTATCAGATTGTAGCATATTGTCAAAAGCAGTTTGTTTGCTGTGCTTGACATAACGAACCAGGCTCAACAGCATCTTCACTTCATTCATCACGAGGCAAACACAGATTATACTTAGAAGTTTGGCCTATTTATATAAGCCTGGTAATGGTGTTTAACCATTTCAGATGCCAATGAATTCTGTTGATTGAAAACTTACTTTCACCGCATTTCTTGCATATTCAAAATCATAAAAAGCTTACAGCTGCATAATAAATGAAGAATGTTCAACTCTTGAGTGAGTTTTCTCAAGTTTCCAGAATATGGACTCCATGCAAAAACTCACTACAGGAATATTACATATGTGAACATCAACTATTTCATGCCTAGCAGGCTTGAAGAGAACCCATCCAGGCACTTGAAAATTATGCCTGGTGTAACACACTGTGAAAAACCATGAAAGGAGTGAACCAACTACATACAACGACAAACTAGCACCGAGCAAGTACCTACACACAACTGTCTACCTTGCCTGTCGTTTTACTAAACATTTCGAGCCCATTATTCCAACTTGCAACACGGTTGCAATCAGAACAGTTTCAAGATGCATGCGACACATTTTAAATAAATCATTACTTTCGTCAATGCTTTTGCTGTTGATGCACTTTCTTGACGTACACAATTGTGTACACAGCGTCTTAAAGGGTATTTCCAGCTGTTTTTCTACCAACGAAATTTAAAATACAGCTGAATACGCAAGTAGAAAAGCATAGTGTGCCCTTGAGTTGAAGTCAGGCCCAGGCCCACCAGTTCTGCACATGAGTGCCCAGTTTTTTAAACTAGATGCATGTGCACCAGAATTGGACCCCCTCTCTCCTCTGCTTTGCACTTGGGCTAGATCTGGGCCTGACTCCAAGCGAATAAAAATGTGAATACAGTTAAACCTGCTTATAATGAACCTCCATATAACGAATTACTGGATATAACGAAGTTTTTCTATTCCCCACCATTACTCCATAGAAGCACATGTATTTGAGACTTCTACGTAACGAAGTAGCAGCGGGAAACCCCCTCAAAATAACAAATTTTCCCTGCCGACAACCTAGAGATTTCGCCCCAAATTTTGTCAATTTCGCGCGAGCAGCAACCAGAAGCGCCTTCTCCGCCGCGACAGAATGCGAAGCGGCTGTGTCGGGCTTGGCGCGCTTGAATTCACAGCGACTGCGAGGCGAGAGCGAGCACACGTGTGCGTGCTTGTGAGCGTGTGCGAGGTGGGCCTGCATCCCTCGACCTGGCGATCTTTCTGCCATGGGCGTGACCTTTCCCCCTCCCTTTATTCAAACCTGATCCCGCCGCTTGCTGCAGCTGGCCTAGCCCACCAAGCCGGCACTCTCCTTTTCCAGTTGATGTTGCCAAAGGAGGAAAAAAAAATGTTTTTGTTTTTTTTGCAACGTAGTGGCAGCGCCACTTCACTAACCCGACACTAGGAGACACTATACGACGCTACGACGCCATCATGTCGTTCGTTCTTTGTTTCCGACGCCTCGCGCTTGTGCGAAACAACACGCATCCACGCATCCAGTACCTGGTGTGACATTCCAAGGATGAGTGCTTCGACGAAAACGGAAAACGGGTGCGGGTTACAATCGAGGGCGCGTTAGAATCGAGTAAATACGACAAGCGTTTCTTTTTCAAATTTTCGTGCCGAACCTGCATATAACGAAATCCTCTTCATAACAAAGTTTTTAGGGAATTTGTCAATTTCGTTATATCCAGGTTTAACTGTAGTACCACTCATACGGTTGCATGCGTGCAAACAAAGGCATAAATTCACTCCTGCCATGTTACGGTGCAGTGTTGGCAATACAGGGCTCTGCATTCTCTATGATAGAGTTTTGAATACAAGGCTTTGCTATAATGAATGCCTGCAAATGAATGCAAGAAAAATGTTAGCTTTGTGGTTTTAAGCAAATTTTACTCAGCGATAAAACCTTTTGGCTGCAGCTCTTGCAAGAAACGTCTGCAAAGGTAAGAGTTATGTTTTGTTTCTGGCTCAAGGAGGTTGGTAATAGCATTGTGTACACAAGGTTGTTAGTGTTAAGTACGTAACAAAGAAGGGACGACCTTACGTCTGGACTGAAATGATAGTCAACTTATTGTTTTGGACAATATCTTTTATATTGCCACTTCTTACACCTATACTATTCACTAGAAAAGCTACCTATTTTCTGGCTAGCTGTCACTTAGTTTTTACGTAGGACCATTATCAAGCTGGGTTCAAGATGCAGGTTTGTCATGTTGAGCAGAGCTGATTGAGGGTGTCGATGTGCACCATAGGGCCAAGCCAGGCCCAACTTTTTTTACAGTATTCCAGACATAAACTGGAGAGATAAAGGGTGAAAATAATGTCATTACATGCCCATCACACAATATAGTGCAAGATGCAAGATTTAAATGGAACCATAAAGGGGATAAATAAAACAAATGCAATGTTTACTTGCAATTGTTTGCATTATGCATAATGTAGGATTTCAAAGAGAGCATGAGAAGACAAGAGGGAGCACAGGGCTTACCAGGTCTCGATTCTGCTTCTTGAGCTGTGCAATTTCCTGTGTCAGCTTGCTATTCTGCTCTTCCAGGTTCTGGGCCTACACATTCACCATATGAAAGAGAGGGAGAGAAAAAGAAAATACAGAAAAAGAATCATTAGACAGCAAGCACCTTACACCGAAGCACTTTACATCTGAAGTAACATTATTTACAGTAAAAGTCACGACACGGACTACATGTAGAAAGCCAGGCCATGGACCTTGCACACTGACAGTTGTGTACATGTTGACTAACGGAGAACTACATCCATAAGCCTACACAATTCTCATATGAGAAAGGCCTGCACCCTTTAATTAGCTATGCTCATATACCACACAGCAACCAATGCAAATTGACTATAAATAAAATAAGGCCAGAGAAATGGGCTGCTGTAACAACAGGGTCGTCAATAATGCTGCACCGAGTCAACTTTTATATGTGAATGTTTCCTGTGAATTACGCATCATGATCATCAGGTGTCCTATGAGCACAACTCTTGTTAACTTGGTATTCTTGGTAAAGCAAGGCAGCACAGCAGTTGTGCTATGCTGTGCATCAGCATTTATGTGGACTAAACATTGGCCTTATAAATATGTTAATGCTATGTAGCTTTTGTATGTTTTATCAAGCACAAGGAGATGTAAAATTGACAGAACTTTTAAAGGCGTAAAAGAAAACATGAAGAAAAAAGTATTTTTCCAGAAAATTTGGAAATATAGAAAAAAGTATCCTGATTAAACTACCTTATCATATTTAAGTACAAAGAGAACTGCATAAGAGAGTCTATATGCAAGGAGATACTTCCAAAACTTATGCCAAGATGTTGACATCCCATACCAAATACAGTATAGACCACTTATAACGTAACAGCTTATAGTGCAGGACTGGATATAGTGCGGTCTTTTCAGACTCATTAATTTTCCCATAGCACTCCATGTATACACGTATCGCTTATAGTGCAGTAGCGGGAAACGAAATACTGGTTACAGTGCGGCTGCCTGGAAGTATGGAAGTCAGCGGAGACGACGAACACTCCCCTCAAACGAGCGCCCCAAGGAGTGCTCGAGGAAGAAAAAGAGACGAAGTGGAGGAGAAGGGCACGTGGTGCGAGTCGTGAAATATCGCGGCGCGCATAGTGAGCGAGCACCACGATACTGCCAACGCCGGCCAACGCTCGCTTCACGATAACGGCAGTAAACGAAACTTCAGGGAGCGGGCGCCGCCGGCACATCACGGCGAAGGGCGCGCGCGGCGACCGTGGAATGTGAGGGAGGAGGGCGGCAGGGAAGCGGATTTCGCCTCGGCAACTCCACCGCTTCGGTGGCTCCCCTCGCCCTCCCTCGCAGCTCCCTCACTTGCGACTGTCAGACTGTCACCGTGTGCCCGCCGCCGTGCAGCCGGCCCGGCGCCATCTCCCCGAAGTTTCGTTTTCTGCTGTTATCGGGAAACGGGCGTGTGCCGGCGTGGGCAGTTTCATTGGCAGGCCTGGGCAGTGCCGCTGCTTCCCTCTGCGCCGTAGCCGCAACGTGCAAGGTCAACACGTGACTAGAAAAAGAGAGAGAGAGAAGAAAGGGGAAAGGCAGGAAGGTTACGCGACTAGAAAGTAGAGGAAACATAAAGGAGAAAGAAGGGTTCATTGCCATTTTCTATGCGTGGCTACGGTAGCGTGCCTGAGACGTCGGCACGTACACACATGTTCCGGCGCAACGCAGAATCGGCGACCTTGCCATTTGAGAGAGGGTGAAATTTCCGCCGCGTTTTCTTTCTTTCTTTCTTTTTTTTGTTTGTTTTGTTCGCGCGTGACATTGAGGTGTCTCCCCTAAGCTTTTACTCTATGGTGGTGCAGGAGCAATGCTGGTCGGAGGCGCCACCGCGTGATTTGGTTCGAATTAACGAGATTCGACTGTAAACGTTCTAGCCGCATTCCTCAACTGTTGTATACGCGTGGCTGCTCGGTGCACATGTTTTGCATATGTGCGGGCCTTGAAAATTGTTGCTTTGGTTATAGTGCGGTACCGTTTATAGTGCGGATATTCGCGACTCCAGCGACTTAGGTTATAAGGGGTCTACACTGTAACATGTTTTTTTTTATTTATTTGCTTGGAGACTCCTGGTGAATTTTGGAACTCATCTACCGACAACAAAAGCTGCTCTTTGGCTCTGTTAGGAAGAGGAGGGTGGTGCAATGCCCGAATACTTGGGAACTTGAGCTTCTGGGACAGTATTTTTGGCTGTAGTGTCGCTCTTACATTGTCAATTACACTTTAATAGTGTGGTTTGCTGGGCCAGTTGGTGCATGATGACAGCATAGGGGGGTTCCAGCAATTACAGACGCGAGTATAAAAAAAAGAAAAAACACACAGGACAACGCTGGTACCAGCATCGTCCTGTGCGTTTCTTTTTCTTGTGCTCACGTCTGTAATGGCTGGAACCCTCCTATACTGTCAATTACATGTTGCGACTTCACAATGGCAAAAGCTAAGTCAAATGTGGGGGTGCCTTTAGACATACAGAATGGTGGGAAAGGAGCAGACGTATGTAGATTCTGTTCTGCCACCTGCTTAATACTGGTTCAGCATAGGAAATTTTCATTAATTCTGCAGTAAAATGAAGACCAATCATTTTTTTTCTAAAATTCTTGCTGAAACCTAAGTGGCAGCATATAAGTGTTAGATCACAGATTTTGAAGTATTTTCTCATATATGTGCCGTTTTGGTGCAGGAAATTTTTTGCAAAACTTGCTGGGTTAAGTTTCGTTTTTTTAAAGTGCAATGTAGTCCTTCATTAATAATAATAAAAAAAATTACCTAGACCAAAGTCAACGCCTTTAACATCCATGACGTGACGATGAGCTGGTGTGGAGAACTTAAGGGAGGTGTCGCCACTAATTTATAATTTTTGAGCCCTCTGCCTGACAAAGCATTCTTTGATGTTTGCGTAAAAGTTTAACACGAATGGAGCTGCGTTAAGCGCAAAATCATTTTCTGCGATTGTATGCATTCCATAATGGCTGATCTAAGCTTCACTGCAATACAGATATGTATTGTGAGATCACTGAGCCTGCGAAGATAACAATACAGTTGAATTTCGATAATTAGAACTCAAAGGGGCCCGAAAATTTGTTTGAATTAAAAGAAGTTCAAATTAAAAGAAGGCCTTATATTTCAAGTATTCATGCACGATGTACGAACGGTGCGAGTCGTGAAATGCGACGAGCAAGCACATCGCGAGCGAGGGCCACGAAACTGCCCACGCCGGCCAACGCTCACTTCCCGATAACGGCAGAAAATGAAACTTCAGGGAGCGGGCGGCACGGCGACGGGCGCGCGCGGAGAACGTCGAAGGTGAGGGAGGAGGGTGGCTGAGAAGCGGATTTGGCCTTGGCAGCGCAGTCGCTCGATGGCAGTGGCTTCGGTGGCTCCCCTCGCCCTCCCTCTCAACTGCCTTGTAGCTCCCCCACCTTCGACTGTCTCAGTGTGCACCCGCCGCTGTGCCGGCGCTGCCGCTCCCGCCAGCCAAGCGCCAGCTTAGCCCGCTCCCTGAAGTTTCATTTTCTGCCGTTATCGGGAAGTTGGCCGGACTGGGCCTCCGCCGCTGCTTCCCTCTGCGCCGCAGCTGCTGCGTTGGCTGAGACGTTGGCACGTACACGCGTGTTCTGGCGTGATGGTGAAACGGCAACCTTGCCATTTGAGAGTAAAATTTCCGCCGCGTAATTTTTTTTTTACTTTATCTCCGCGCAGCATTGTGGGGTCTCTCGTAAGATTTTGCTCTGCGGCGGTGTCGGAGCAATGCCGGTCGGAGGCGCCGCTGCGTGATTTGGCGCGCTGCTGAGAGCATTGTCGGTGCGCCGTATGTTCGAATTAACCGTCGTAAACGCTTTTGCGTTCGAATTACCGGGCGTTTTCGCCTATAGGAATGCACACAACTTTGACGGGACCACAGCGTGAGTTTGAATAAACCGGAAGTTTGAATTAAGCATGTTTGAAATAACAAGATTCGACTGTAAAACCAGCGAACGGAGGCCTTAGGACCTGAGAATATGATAAAGCAGTGGCGCAGGATCTTAGGTGCAGTCCATGGATTGTGGCTGCCAGAGCGTGCTGGGAGGGTGTTCGCGTACAAGATTGGCCACAATACAAGATTGGACACAATAAATCATGCATGCTTCACAACAATGCAGAACGATGATGTGGTGAAGCTACATAGGCCCCTCGCCATGACATCTCCTTTGTTCAACTCTTGTTGTTGTTGCCTGTTGAACATTTCACCGGGTACACAGCACCCTTGCCTGCCACCTTTCTTCTTTTCCTGTGGCATGTTTGAGGCAGTAAAACAATCACAAAATGCTTAACAAAGGTTGTGCAGTATACACACTAGCAGCTCGCAACTGAAAACCATGAAAGATAAAAACAAGAAATTCACATGACGCCTTTACATTCGCATTGTGGCAGCTGCCTGGTGCACCCCCTCTTGCCAAAAAACGCCACCAGGGGAAAGCGTGGCACTACATGTTTCTGAAAAGGTCCATTGTCATCTACCTGATGTGCAGAATAATTCAACCTTGCTCTGCAATCTGCTAGCCTACTGGCTAGTTGAGATGGTAGAGCAATCTCCCTGGAAAGGCGGTCTCGAGTTTGAACCCCGGCTCAGGATGCATTTTTCTTTAGCTGCAAGGCTTTCTTTCTGAGAAACCTGCATGAGTTTTCCTCGTAGCTTCGTGCTTACAGTTAGGTAGATGACAATCTTCCCTTTCATGAATCTTTCTGCACCCTGTGGGCTTCCATAAAACTGATTTGCCAAATTCTAGTTCTAGTTCCTCTGGGCTTTTTTTGTGGCAGCAGGAAAGCCACTAGCTTAACTAAATGTCTATTTCAGACTGGTGCATCAGTGGTTTTACTCAGGCTGCTGGATATACTTTTTTCTTCTAACCTTACCCTTGAAAATGAACAGTTTATGCAGCAGGTAAGACTAATCCAGCAATGCCAATAACAAGTACAGCACTAAAAGCATGCCCTGTGCGCCAAGACATCTGCAATAAAAGGACCATTTGATTTTTTAACACTTTCATCGCACGAGTTTGTGATACAGAGCTTACGGACAAAAGGTCAATGCAAACAGGAATTCTGTAACACACAAGCTGGTAAATGCATGTGTTGCTGAGCAGACAGTGGGGCCACTGGTCACCTTGAGCTCCAGGAGGCTGTGTTCAGACTGCAGCTGGACGCTCTTGGTGGTGAGGCGCTCTGTGAACTCCAGCAGCTCTCCCTCTTTGAGATGGCAGGCCTCCATGTCAGCCTGCATCTCGGCAGCTGACTGCCGCAGTCGCTCTACTTCCTGCTGCGAAGCCACCACTTTCTCTCGCTCCCTGCACGGAAGCCCACCCCCAGGGTGCTCAAAAAGACAGTTCAGCACTAAAACACATAATCAGTAAGACAGGTAAGCAAGTAACGTATGAAAAATTCAATAGGTGCCTCCCACTTGTGCAAGGAATTTACCAGAGGAACGGACACCTACACCCGCCGTGGTGTGTTGGGGTTTGGCGTTGGCTGACGGTTCCATTTCCACCGCTATCAACCACCAGTTATTGCGACTCATGTCCGAGCGGTCATTACGAGTTTACGTAGTCGGTGAGGTAACGTGGTGCCAGGTGAACAAGAGGTTCTGAGCAACATCCAAGAGGAGCGAAAAAGGGTTTATTTACAGCATTTACATTTTGAGAGATTCAAAGTATGACCACGAACAAGCACCCTCACAGCACCGCTTTTTAAGCCCTCCCTTTCCCCCCTTTCTTTTGTCGGGAAATTCACTGTTGTTGTTCTTGTCCAATCACAATCGCCGAAAAGTTGGCAAAATCCCGCCCCTGACGATGCACCGTTCCGCCAGATTACGACTCCAAGATTGCCCAACTGCCCCCACATACGGGCAACCGCTTCGCGACTTGGGAATCTCAGCTTTTATACGTTCCCACGAAAAGTCTTGCCGTTGGCCCCTTGGCAAGAATGATGGGGCTTTTCATTAAGATCAGCTTGACAGAGAGATGGGCCTTCACGCTAAATAGCGTCTCCACGAAGGGTGGCATTGTCGTCATCTCAAGTGAGCTAGCTCTTTTGTTTGACTGTCACAGTCCATATCGTGATGGAAAAGAGCGATGATGTCGTTTAACGACGCACGAGACTGATGACTCAGAATCAGTCTCACCCATCAGCTCTGAGCTGTCAGACCGCCAAAGGTACGAAACATAATGCATGTCCATTAGTCTCAGGTGACGCTGGTCTAGTCGCGAGCTCCCTGGCCTTGCAAGGCACCGAAGGGCATGAATGACATTTCATCCCGCCAGGTTTGTCAGGGCAGCATTCTTTGTCTAAAACAGCTGACGGGCACAACTGTGCTAAATGCCAGTCGTAACAGGTGGCTCACCAATAGCTGTGACTAGGGTTCTGTCTTTCGAGAGAGTATTTATTTTGGGGCAAAATTAGAGGGTGTTTTTTGGTGTTTATTTTTCAGTAGAGATAGGATTTTATCAGAGCATCTTTTCTTATCAAAGTTTCTTTTTTTTTTTAACTTACAGTCAGCAGTTACGGCAGCAGAACAGCTTGTCACTGTTAAAGGGTCCCTGAACCAGTTTGGGCAAATTTTGTAGATACGTAGGGTACAGCTACAGTAAAACATTTGTGTCATAAATTAAGTAGAGCATCTCATATTAAGAGAGCTACGGTCAATTACAAGTTACTCTTCCCCCTAGCCATGCTTTTTCTCAAGTCATTTGCTGAGCAAGCAGGGCTAAGCTCCGCCTTAACTGGCTCTGCGTCATGAGGTGACGTTGTGTCATCTACTTCCAGTGTCAGCACACAAAGCCACTCCAACCTCTCCACTATCGGCCTGACTACCAGTACCCAGTGAGAGTTATCCAAGCAGAGTGCGTTGCAAGCGTTCTGTCGCAGCACCGAGTGTGTCCGGCATTCCAGTGAACACAGGCGAGCTGGGCGTCTTGACGAATGGTCAGAGGTGTAAACTAAAGCCCCTCCCCATATTACTACCACTGCGATGAAGGAGCTTTAGCGTAAATGTGAGTGGCCTGCATGGTGCAGCCACCTGGTGGCGCAGAGCTTAATCAGCCAAACCCAGAGCTAATATTACTGTAGCCAAGTGTAAAACATTTTAAACATTTAAAAAGACAAAGTATTCATGATTACGCTGCTGCCGAAAATTTACACCAGCAGCAAAGTAGAATACACATGGTCACTGCTATATTCGCTCTGTGTTAGTCTGGTTGAGCTCTGTGCCACCAGGTGGCTGTACCCTGCATGCCGCTCACGTTTGTGCCTCCGTCCAACTGGCAAAACGCTTAGTCCACCTGCGTTTACTGGAATACCGGACATGCTAAAACTCTCTATTGTAGTATTCCTCTAGTGAAATGACGGCCGCAAATGCGTAGATCCTGGCGCCGACCGGATACCGACAGCCTAATGCGCTGCAGCCCCTCCACTCGCCTGTTGCCTTGCAGAGTGACACTATGTCATAGCTTGACATTTCACCATTTGCTAGATTTGCATCCCACAACGCAACAAGGGCGATTAATGGTCCCAGTGAAAAGGAACCTAGAGACCAACACTGACTGCACAGCTTGCGTCAACACGGAGCACATTGTAACAAAGCAGACGACACTTGCTCTATGCCGGAAGTGCTTGAGTGTAGTGATCAATTGTCATTGTGTATTCACTTTCTGTTACTTTTTTTAATAGAAACAAATTACCAACATTCCAACTATTATGAACAACATTTGGTCACCATAAAGTTGCAAAAATTATCAATGATGCAACCTCGATAGCCAATCAGATAGCTCGCCCAACTGACGTCAACTGGGCTAACTATGTCTATTGTAAGGGGGTGGGTGAAAACTCAGGGGAGCCGTGCCGCTGTGATAGGCAGCGATGCACATTTTTGAAACCTTATAACAAATTACATGCTTTACGCAGACTGCTTAAATGCATCACTTAATGATCACATGGACCTACCCTAACGACTCAGTATGTTTGTACAAAATCGTCAAAATCGTTTTAGACCACATGTATGCTTGCCGAGGTGCGTAAGATTGTGTCTATGTGCGTCGGCGGACGGCGTGCGACAGCTTGTGCGCAGCAAAGCACATGAAGCGTGGACAACTGCACCAGTCAGACAGGGGCACTAACGCTGGCTCACGTCGCCACATGCCTGGAGCCACGTCACCCAGAGGTCAGAGAACGCGATTGTCCGAGCATCACGGAACCTTGCAGTGGCGGCAGCATCTACGCAGCTACTACATGCATGGCTGGGGTGGAGTACGCGTGCGTGCTCTTTCAAAGCGCATGTATGTTCCAGTCCAGCTTTCTCCTGCACCTGACGGATAGTAGCCAAATCCAGACTATGCATTTTGAAGCCCGAAGCAATGTCTGTCAAGGCGTTTTGCCAGGAGTGAGTGCGCGCTGGAGAGCATCCCTTGTAGATGCTAACCGTCATTCCTCATGAGGCACAGAAGCACCTAGGAGTGAACTAGCACACGCTGACAAGCATAAGTATGGTCTGTTTTTTTTTTTTCCAGCTTACTGCAACATATGCGTGCATATTCACCAATGTTGCAATAGCCTGTTGTGGCATGCTATTTTTTTGTTTGTACCTCCTGCACTCTCAATGATATAGGGATAACAGCCAATCGTGAGCAAGGAGCTTGCAATATATATTTTACAGTAGGTGCTGCTGGAGCTGCAGGGTGCGTTTGGCTTGGCTTCATTACATTGGCTAAGGTAACTAGCATCACAGAAAATAGAAGTGGATGAGAAGACATCTGCACGCAAAGTACACGGCCAACACAGCCTTTACAGTGAAGCTGTTAGCCTCTAGTTGGCCGGGATTTTTCGTGGGCTCGCGCTCACCCAAAAACAGTACCGTCACCTAGCGGCCGCGGCCCCTCAGACAGATCTAAAACGGCAGCTGGAAAAGGAATAACGCACTTGCGCTTGGCAAAGGGCCTAGGAGAATGAGGACGTATGCTACACTTCCGCACAGTGCGTGCGTGTGCGACGTACATGCGTACACAATGTATCTGTCCTTGATGTGTGGACGCTCTCCCCGTTTCATCTGTCACACAGCATGTGCTGCGCCCGTAATCAACATTATGGCAAACACTGTCCAAAAACAGTACCGCCACCTAGCAGCCGCGGTCACTCAGACAGACCTCAAATGGCAGCTGGAAAAGGGCTTTGTCTTTTAGTTTCAGCATAACAGAAATATGTTTTCTCGTATATTCATGTCTGGAGCTTATGAGTAAGTCGTAATTTACGAATTGTCTGACGCAACTGACACTGAAAAATTCAATTAGTTCAATAAAGCACTTGCACTTGGTGGAGGGCCTATAACAATGAGGATGTATGCTGCACTTACGCACACATGTGCGCGTGCTCACAAACTATATTACTTTAATGCATATAAATCCAGGCTCCTGTATGTACATGTTCCTCCACACTGGATCTCGTCACATGGTTTCAAATTGACTTCATGGTGCAGAGTCAAGGCGTTACCTAGACTATGTCATACAGGACAGCACTGATTACTACTGATTAGCAAACTGTTGCTGCAACTATCTATGCTATGAAAATGGAATGAAGAATAACTGCACTGAATGGTGGCACGGCTGACAATAATATGACGGTGTCAACCAAACCCACGCATGCTATTGACTAGTGGCTGGCAGCAGTTCATGTCAACGCCAATAAAGTTGCGAGCAATATCCTTGCATAAATAAATTACACCTTTGAACTTTGGCAGAATGGCACATTTAGCAACTTGTATGATGTGCCATAGGGGTAATTGGAGATCGCAGGGAGAGGCCTTCGTCCTGCAGTGGACATATAGACCTACACCATGTTTGTAAACAGCGGTAGGCACTGTCGATATATTCTAGGCCCTATAGTGACGTCGCGTAGGCTTCGCAGACGTTCGCCGCCCCCGCTAGCACGCGCGGATGGCGCATGTTTTTTTTTAGGGAGGTGGGGATGGGGGGTGCTAAAACCACGATTTCATTATGAAGCACACGGTAATGGGGGCGCCGCATTAATTTTGATTACATCAGGTTCTCTAATGTGCACCCAGTGCACGTTCTTGCATTTCACCCCCATCAAGATATGGCCGAACGAGACGCTAGGCCTAGCTCGCTGACCACTGCAGTGATGGCCGACAGCGCTTGCGACCTGGCCTGCAGCTCATCATAGTGCGCTTATTTTTGACAACACGATTAACGTGGGCTTATATGAATTGGTTTTATCGGTGTCGCTGGTGCAAATATCAAATGAAACGTAGTACTTGCAAGCCAGCCGAGCCACCTCGTTGCTCCTGATCGAGCCACTGGTTTAGTACTGGGCGCTGCTTTACGAAACACGCGCAAATTCGAGATAGTTTTTCTATTAAGAACTATTTCATGTTAAAAACAAGCTGTAGCCGATTTCTACATCGCCATGAGCGGCGATAGAAGCAATCGCCTCAGTGATGGGACCGGCGAGGTTATGGCCCTACGGCGCCGCCGCCTGTGTAGGCACGCGCAATCTGAGCTGTTGGCCGCGGCCGTCTGATCGCTCCAACTCTGTACTAACACTGTACATTTTATCTCGCGCTCGAAATTGACACGTTTAGGCGCCCCATCCACACTGCAATTAACGCAGCTGTGATCGTGCTGCCTGTGTATGTGAACATGTGATAGGATATCTACACTGCAGGTGGCTCAATTCTTTGAGATGAAAATAAATTTGAATGCGACGTGCTTTGTGGGGCATTTGCTCGCTCAACCTACATTCAAGGCTAATCCTAATCTAGCTTTCCCACAGTGTGGCAAGAAATTGTAATGACACGCTAATAACGATCCTAAGATGATACGTTGGCTAATGCACGCCACTCAAAATAAAAGAGAAGCTTAACGGTTACGAAATGTTTTGCGCATAATGGATGATCTGGTATCAGAATCCAACCTTTATTTACTTTTTACCGCGGCGGCCCATTGCTTGCGACGGTTTTCATCAACAGGAAACCTAAGAAAACGTTAGCCTCGTGTGTATTTTGACACAACTCAGCTCGTCGACAAACTGCGTTTCCTTCGTTGTAAAATCATAGAATAAAGACCTCACAGATGGAACCGTACAACCACCCGCGAAACCCAGCGGCTGATGTGGTAGGCGCGACACGGGCGGCGGCTCGGCGGAGGAGTGCCTACGAAGTAAGACTAAATTCCGACGACAGCGCCACCGCATTTTCGTGACGTAGCGCCGTGGTGTAGGTGTATAGGCTGATGATGATGATGATGTGCCATAAAGCATAAATACAAAAATGAAATTCACTTCAGTTTCCCTTTAAGCAGCTGCTGGAGAGAAAATGCATCAGAGTGTTGCCGTAATAGGAGGTTTTCAGTCAATTGCTAAATAAGTATGTTGAGGAAGATAGCTCCTATTATTAGTCCTTTAACCAAAAAAAGAAGGTCCCACAGGATTTCATGTAACACAGTGCAGGAGATAAATTCACAAAGATCTCTGACATGCTATCACACACATTATCATGACAGCCACAGTCAGCCTTTACCACTCAACCATAAGTGACAGCAACCCCTTATTGTAAAGAAAAGCTGCTTTGTTGTAAAAGGGATCCATTGCAAAGTTCTTTTTGGCTTCCAACAAGTGGGCCAAACAGCAAGATGTTGACTCCTGTGAACTGCTTCCTTCAAATAAAGAAGATCTGGGAACCAAGCAGTAGAAGAATCCCTCTGAATGGTTCTTGCCTACATTAGATGGTCTGAGGATGCCACAACACACCATATGTAATGATGGTTGTTGTCTTTGATCTAAATAAGTGAACAGCGACTGCCAACAACCTCTCCATTGCTTATGCAACTCTAGGTGAACCTAGAAGAAGGTGGGGAACCGACGGGCCCGATTTTTGTTAGTCACAACATTATGAAGCCAACAGAAACTGCAGCCAAGGAAAAAAAAAAAAAAAGCATAGGAGAAATGACTTGTTGTTTTAATCGAAATGTAGAAATCATAAGGTAAAGGGAAATGAATCTGAATGAAAAAGAAACAACCTGCCGCTGGTGGGAGCTGAATACACAACCTCCGCATTACTAGGTGAACCTAGTTGCATAACAGGACTTGCTCTTTTGGCGTTGATACTGAGATCTCAGCCTCTTTCCACCAAAAGAGTATGTCAGGATGGGTGTAAGTTTGCAAAATGAGGGGTGCTGGTTATTTATGTGGTGGGAGCACAGTGCGCACGTTGGTGCAACTTATTCATACTCTAGCAGGATGTACTCTAGTGGAGCCAATAAGAAGTCTGCGTTGATGTGCACTAAGGCAGTTAGAAAAACGTTTTGGGCCCAGATATACCTTCAGAAAGTACAAAAATTCAGCCACGTCGATCTTGCTACTACAGTGGACTCTCGTTAAGACGAACTCGGTTAAGAAGAATTCTCGCTTATGACGAACAACATGGTATCGATTGTTTGGTTTTTCATAGACTCAATGCAAAAAAAATCCGCTTAAGAACCATCTCAGACGCACTCTTCGGTTAAGATGAACTTTCAAACTGACCGCCGCCGCCTCGTGACCCTGCGCAGGCTTGGTAGGGCATTCATGCGACAAGCGGGAAAGGGAAAATAACAAAAGGAACTTCCCCTGACAGAACGGCACGCGAGAGAAGCGAGAAAAAGCACCCGCGCATGGGAATGCGGAGCCAGCAGTAAAGCAAACAAAACCACAACAAAAGGAGCCAAGAGAGAGAGCGAGGGGGAATCTCCACCGGGCCGACCGGTTTGGAGCCGTCGTTGCCGCGATCCGCATGCTTCGCTCGAAGGCGTGCGCGCGTCGCACATCGCGGGCAGAGAGAAAAACCGCGAGAGGAGGAAAGGAGAAAAACAAGGCAAAAAAAAAAGCGGAGTGACTGCTGTCTACATGAGCATGTGGACTCACTCTACAACGCGCGGACCACGTGACCACCGCGGCCACCGCACCGTGCCACCGCCGCGCCCCGTCCATCCCGTCCTTCGTTCCCTCATTCTCTTTGTTGCCTCGACAGCGATCGGCTGCGAACTGTGTCTCGCTCGCACGCTTTCTTTTCTTTGCCTCGTTGCAAGGGCTAGTATGTCTGCTAGGGCAAGTGTTCAGCGCAAGCCCATCACGCTTGCAAAGAAGGCCGAGATATTGTCTGATGTAAAAGCCGGCAAAGCCTCGAAAACTGAGATTGCACGGAAGTATGGAATTGCAAAGAGCACGTTGGCAGGAATCAATAAGAACGAGGCACGAGTAACCGCCGCGTTCAACGATGGCGAGTTTGCGCCGAAACGGAAGAAGATGCGGACTGCGGCAAACAAGGGTTTAGAAGATGTTCTCCTGGCTTGGATCCAGCGAGCTAGAAGTGCAAATCTGCCTGTCAACGGTGTTGTACTGAAAGCAAAGGCAGAAGAAGTTGCCCTCCGGATGAACTTAAAATTCTCGTGTAGTGATGGGTGGCTTGACCGTTTCCGCAAAAGGCACGGGCTGGTTTTTCGGTCGATCGTCGGTGAGTCCGCCGCCGTTGATGAAGCGACATGCAACGACTGGAGGCTAACGAAGCTCAAGGATCTTCTACGGGAATATAACCCCAGGGACATCTACAACGTGGACGAGACTGCCGTTTTTTATCAGATGCTCCCGCAGAAGACGCTCGCGCTTGCTGGTGACAGCTGCACAGGGGGCAAGCACAGCAAAGTCAGGATTACCGTCCTCGTTGGCGCCAACATGACCGGAACTGACAAACTGAAGCTTTTTGTTATTGGCAAGTCGAAGTCCCCGCGTTGCTTCAAGAATATCAAAACGCTTCCGGTGACGTACACGGCCAACGCCAAGTCGTGGATGACTCGGTCACTGTTTGAGCAGTGGCTGCGGGATATGGACCGCCGTTTCGTAAAAGAAAAAAGGCGTGTCCTGTTTCTTGTCGACAACTGCCCTGGTCATGGGCAAGTCGCCGGACTTGAAGCCATTCGTGTGGAGTTTCTGCCCGCGAATACAACGGCGAAGCTCCAGCCCATGGACCAGGGAGTGATCAGCAGTCTCAAGAGGCACTACCGCCGATCACTTCTCCAAAGGATGTTGCTCTGCTTGGAGAGCAATAAGCAGTACGTGGTGGACCTTCTGGCTGCTGTGCATTTGCTGAGCAATGCATGGAGCCAAGTAACTGAAGCGACAATTGCGAATTCATTCCGCCATGCGGGATTTGTCGCTCCAGACAGTGGCGCACCGACGGGGGGTGATTCGGGGGTTGTAACCCCCCCCTGAGGCCGACTTAACCCCCCCTTTTGTTTAACCCCTTTTCTTTCCTTACGCATTTGAGTACTGCAACTAAGATGTAAGACGCGCAATCGTTTGCACACTCGCAAAAAGCGCATTTTTTTGACAATTTCCCGTGAAGAAATCGAAATTAGTGCTGTTTAGATGGTATTGGCAAACTGTCAACCCCCCCCTGGCAGAGATCCTGGGTGCGCTACTGGCTCCAGACGATGACAGCGCACCTGACAGTCCAACCCAGGATTGCGGCAGTGACAACGAGGAGGAGGCTGCATTGCTTTCTTCACTAGGGAGCAAAGGCGTCGTCGTGGACATGAGCACCTACGTCAGCGTCGACGAGGACGTGGAAACGTGTAGGGCGGACACAATTGACTCCATCATCGAAGAAGTGCTTGAGGTGTCTTCTGAAGGCTGCTCTGATGACGACGAGGTCGATGCTAATCCAAGGCCCGTGCCTGTGTCCTGCGAGGCAGCAGATGCCTACTTGAACTCGCTGGTGATTTTTTTTCAGCAGCACGAGGGTACAGAAGGATTTTTAAAGTCCTTAGGGGAAATGGCATCGTTTGTGTCTGCTCGCCAATTTGCCACGAAGCGGCAAGCATCCATCACGGACTGGCTGAAGCCCAGCAACAGTTCAAATTGAGGGTGGTTTTCAGTAAGGTGAGCTCGAATAAATGTTTTTTGTTATTTTCTCCTGTTGTAAGTCTCCTTCATTTACCGTGTTGAAGTAGGATGTTTAGGTGCATGTGGTTATGTTGCCATTTATTTTTTCGAGGCCACTTCGGTTGAGACAACTTCTGATAAAACGAACAAATTTTCACGGTCCCTTTGAGTTCGTCTTAACGGGAGTTCACTGTATATGCACTGTGGATTTGATGTTAAGTTCAAAGAGCCACAATACTCATTTGTAAGAAAAATCTTAGCAATGTATAATCACAGGCTAAAAAAAAGTGCATGTAAACCACAAGAGTACCATACGTGTGGAGACTTGCTGCTATTTCTTGCATAGCCCACAGGGGTCATGAGAAAACCATAAAACATAAGCTCAAGCAAAACTACCTTGAGCTTTTTATGCTGTGTAGCACATAAAAATGATGAGGTCATGAATAGAATTTTCTGCCACCCTTTCTGAGCATTCTGAGTATGTTCAGCAAGCCTACATATCCTTCCAAAATGCAGTTAGCTATAAAAGCTGATAAGTGGAATTATGGTAATGGGCGAGGATGGCGCAAGGGTACATTAGGAACATGAGCGAAAAAGATGTTACATGGTGGGCCACAAACCAAGTAGAGTCAAACCTTGTTAATTCGAACTCCAAGTGGGCTCGAACATTCTTTGAATAGAGTTCTAACAAAAGAGGGCCCCTTTGACTACTGTGCTTGATAATGTGCATGGTACAGCGTCATAATACAGTCTCCAACAGGTAATTCAGATTCAGTGGGGAGCATCTAACGAATAAACGAATTACGAAATTATCGAATTTGACAGAAAGTAAGTCTCATCCAATAGAATTAGGGCAACACTTGACTTCAGTCAATCAAGAGAACAGGCTGGCTTCAGGAAGGGATATTCTACGATGGATCATATCCATGTCATCAATCAGGTAATCGCAAAATCTGCAAAGTACAGTCAACCTTTCTATATGGCTTTCATAGATTATCAAAAGGCATTTGATTCAGTAGAGATACTGGCAGTCATAGAGGCATTGCGTAATCAAGGAGTACAGGAGGCATATGTGAATATCTTGGCAAATATCTACAAGGATTCCACAGCTACCTTGGTTCTCCACAAAAAAAGTAGAAAGTTACCTATCAAGAAAGGGGTCAAGCAAGGAGACACAATCTCTCCAATGCTATTCACTGCTGCTTAGAAGTATTCAAGCTCTTAGACTGAGAAGGCTTAGGAGTGAGGATCAACGGCGAATATCTCGGCAACCTTCGGTTTGCAGATGACATTATCCTGTTCAGCAACAATGGAAACGAATTACAACAAATGATTGAGGACCTTAATCGAGAAAGTGTGAGAGTGGGGTTGAAGCTTAATATGCAGAAGACAAAGATAATGTTCCATGTCCTGGCAAGGGAACAAGAATTCAGGATTGCCAGTCAGCCTCTAGAGTCTGTAAAGCAGTATGTTTATCTAGGTCAATTACTTGTCAATTACTATCTAGGTCAAATGTTTATCTAGGTCAAATTTACAGAAGAATAAAATTGGGCTAGAGTGTATACGGCAGGCATTGCCAAATCCTGACTGGGAGCTTACCATTGTCATTGGAAAGAACAGTGTACAATCATTGCATTCTACCGGTGCTAATGTATGGGGCAGAAACTTGGAGGTTAACAAAGAAGCTCGAAAACAAATTAAGGACTGCAGAAAGAGCGATGAAGCGAAAAATGTTAGGCTTAACGTTAAGGGACAGGAAGAGAGTGGTGTGGATCAGAGAGCAAACGGGGATAGCCGATATTCTAATTGACATAAAGAGAAAAAATGAAGCTGGGCAGGCCATGTAATGCGTAGGATGGATAACCGGTGGACCATTAGAGTTACAGAATGGATACCAAGAGAAGGGAAGCGCAGTCGAGGACGACAGAAAACAATGTGGGGTGATGAAGTTAGGAAATTTGCAGGCGCAAGTTGGAATCAGCTAGCGCAAGACAAGAGTAATTGGAGATCGCAGGGAGAGGCCTTCGTCCTGCAGTGGACATAAACATAGGATTATGTATCACTGAGTGAGTGCAGCTAATATGAGCTGGAAATGCAGAGAGAAGGATAATCGCACTGGTGTGTCCCATGGACTGCATGCCCCTAGCAGATGGCGCCACAGCATTTAGTGTTGGTCATTCATTGGGGATGCATAACGCCGATGTAGAACGCACCTTATTCTTCACTACATCATTATTTTACTTCATCTGCTGAAGCACAGTACGTGATGACAGTATGCTAAAATGTTGATTACGCAGCACTTTGGTTCCACGGAGAGGTTCCTTTTGGCCTACATACAGGAAATGTTAAACCAAAGTAAAATTAAATGCCATCAAAATCTGAGGTTACTGTGAAAGCATTGCGGAAGTCATGCAAGTAGAGCCTTGGTACCACCTCTGCACTTTAGCAAGTAAACAGCACAAAAAATAATGCAAGAACACAACACGGTATAATGATCAGGGATCATGATGCTGTTCATGATCTACATGAACTGATATACAAGCAAGTCAAGCTAAATACAATGCACTTTTGCATTTCAAGATTTTCCGGTCTATGATGCCATGATTCTCTTTATATATGATGTTTTGGTGAAACAGCATATTAATGACTAATAACGGAGTGATGAGACTTCACATTTTTAGGTACTATTATGCATAAATGTTTCCATTATTGTTTTTCTACTCGAACTGCATTTTTTTTTATCAATGGTACATTATGAAACCAAGTATCAGCATGTCTTAATCTTAATAATGCATTTGCAATGTTCATAAGAATTTATTATTGTAATTTATTCCAGACATCTGCACAGCTCAAAGGTGCAAACTTCAATTTAAAACTACAGGGAGTTAATGAACCTGGTCTAGTAAAGGACACCAAAGGACATTGCAGCAAATACGAAAACAAGCAAAAAGGCTTACCTCTCCAGCTGAAGCTCTACATTCCTCTTTTCATCAAGTTTCCCATTCAGGTCAACAATCTCTTGTTTTAGCGAGTTGAGCTTTTCCTTGAGCTTGCTCAATGTCTGCTCGTATTCAAGGCGTTCCTTCTCGAGGTTGTGTATCTGCATGCAAATGTGTACAAAGTATGGCTTTCATGCTAGTCCATCTTGTCCACTTTTATGCAGAGAACATTGTAGTTAGTGGGGCAATAAAAAAAATGACTCGTACTGAAAAATCAAGGAGAGAGAGAGAGAGAGAAAGAACAGTTTTGTTGAAAGTGAAGAACAGTGATAGCAATAGCCTATGCAGATATGCATATACTAATGCATGCGGTGACTTCTGACAACTTCTGAAAAAAAATAAAAATTGTTAGGTTTATCACTAGAGACAACAATGCATAATGTGACATTAACTGTCAGCTTCACAAGCCCCAGCCAGTGCCCATACTTCAATACGGAGGGAAATATTTGGTCATATTTGGCCCTTGCGCCATAAAACCCCATATATAATCAAAACGTTTCTTATCTGAAACTTGATGTGTCAAAACTGGGTAATTTGAACAAAATATAACAAGGAGTAAAAAAAATAAAAAGCGCAACCAAGCATCTTTGTGTCCCCAAATCCCTAAGCCTTACTTGCATTTTTTTGTATACCTTTTGCATTCTTCTGCACGCCAGGCGTTTGCATCCCCTGACTTTGGGTGCAGAAAACCTAAACCTCTCCAATATCTCGAAAGAAGATTATGAGCGCTAACCAGCGTATTCAAGAAGAGAACTTTAGTTTTACAATGAAGCAACTTTTAGAAGTAGGAGAAAAGTACAAGTTTGAGGAAAGTTGAAGGAAAGTTTCAAATATTCCACCTAAGGCCCACTTAGGAAACTATCACTTTTCTGAATAAGTAAGAATCATGAGAGGGAGGCTAGAAAAGTTTTAAATCTTCTGTCGTAAATTGAAGCAAAAACAAATGATCGCAACCTCAGCGCAACATCGAAACGAAATGTTGCAGCCTTTAGAAACTGCATAACGAAGCGGAGTAATGTAGGCCAATTTTGTTGTCTGGCCTCAAGTGGCAGCCATCACTATACTGTGGGGATCACTATAGCAGTCATTCTGTTGGCGTGGTGCGTTCCTCGTTAGCCTCTTTAACCTCTAAGTGACTGCATGAGCTTTGCTTCTTGTTTTTTCTATCGTCTTTTAGTGCCTTATATTCGTGCCTGCATTTTGCTTCTTGTTTTTCTTTTCTGACTGCCGGACATCTTATTTGCAGACATTTTTTTAATCATTTGAGCGGCCTTGTGTGTATGCGTTTTTTTTACTACTATTTTCCTTTTTTGAGTGCCTGCATGCGGTGTGTCTTCTCAATGAATAAAAAGAAAGTCAACTTTTCCAAAGAGGCATGCTCTGCACTCATTGACGTGCTGTCAAAATACCAGGATGTCCTAGAAAACAAGACAAATGACGCAGCGTCAATTTCCAGAAAGAAAAAGTAAAAATGAGCTACCAAGTTCAACAGCCAACACAATGTGTGGCCGCGGACATGGCAGCAACTAAAAAAAATACTGGGATAACTTGAAGGAAAAGTCGACGAAGGCAAATGCTGGAGACACGTGGGCACTATTTTTGACAGGTGAGCAGGTACACGACGAGCAGCTGCAGCAACAGCGGTTCGAGCAGGACATGTTTGTCGTTGTTGGGACGCAGGGGGAGCATATCGAGTAGCCATAACACGGCATGCTTTGAAAATCGGTACCTTGTGGTGAACTCCACATCGTTATAGAACTCCATTGGGTTCTGCGGATCCCTCAAAACATTACGCGAGGGCCCCACATACCTGTACGTCTTTGCTGACTTCATCTGCACGGGCAAAAACTCTGCGAACTCAGAAAATGTGTCATTGCAGTCGTCCATTTTGCTTGTGATAAGTATGGGCAATGGTACAGGTAAAGGTAGCTATGAGGCTATGAGGAAAATGTGTCATTGCAGTCGTCCATTTTACTTGTGATAAGTATGAGCAATGGTACAGGTAAAGGTAGCTACTGTATGAGGCTACCTTTGCAGCCACTCAACTTATCAATACTAAAGTGTGACAAAAGTATGACTTAAGAGGAAAGTTGGTTCTTGAAACACCTTAAAAGTTGATCAGTGACTTAAGCAATAAGTATGAGATTTGGTTTGTTAATACGGGAGTAAAGGTTGCGCTATAGGTGCTAACAGTGATCTTTACTATTCATTGTCTTGGAAAAACAAGCTGTTATGCACAAGGACCGAACTGGACGAATGACACACCACACAGAGTGCGAAAGTGTGGCTTTCGCACTCTGCGTGGTGTGTGATTCGTCCAGTTCTGTCCCTGTGCATAAAAAGTGAGTTTTTCCAAGATAATGTATAACCAACTGGCCCCAATGATAGCTCTACTTTACTGTTAAAGTTGCGAGGCATCCAAGCAGGCCATCTGCCTAGCTCATGCACACAAAGAACAAACAAAAAAGCAAGATGAGCAGTGCAGAGGAGAAAGAACACTGAGAACAATGCAGATATACGTATAGTCTCGAGTAAGGGCTGCACCCGTGTATGCGCTGCAACCCCGACTTGGCAGCCTGAAATTTGGAAAAAAGAGAATCCAATCGGAGAAGCAATCGCGTTTGTTGCGCTGATGCACCGTCGCATCAGCAAATTTTCATGCGCAGCATGGCGCTACTAAATGGTGGGGGCTGTGCTTCGACATCTCACGTCCAGGGAACAGCCACGACCAGCTTCTCTGTGTTTCTCCATGGCAGCATGCAAATTGCTGGCGCCATCTTTTCCTTGTGCAGTTAGTTTTCGCAATCAGCTCAGCCCACTCCTGTGACTCATCCATCAGCTTCCAGATACCCACAATGAAAAGGAAGCGTTTGATGGCGTACGCTGGCGAGCACGGCAAGTGAGCAGCTGGCCGCAACTTCCGCGTCGACAAGTCCTTACATTGAAGGCTGAAGCAGAAAGAGAAGCTCTCCGCAACAAACAAATCAAGGAAAGCAGTTAAGTTTCGTCCGTGGTGGTGGGGGTGTCGCGTTCGAGTTCAGGCCATTGCTCTCCCGTCGCTCCTGGTGGCACCCTTGTTGATCCGGGCTCCTAGCCCTCAATCTTCCGTTTGTTGTCAGGCTACACGTTGCATACACGGCTCGCAACAACTCCTCTGTATGTGCAGGTTTATTTACATATGTACATTTCGCCAACAGCTTGCGGAGTCATCGACTCCAGCTCTCTCATCGCTATCCCATCGCTCTCCCTTAAAACATCGCCGAATTCCCCATTTTAAGCCATTCAGTTCACACAAGAATTCTCTTCTCCGCCCCTCGGCATTGTAGGCCGGACAACTCTAACAATCACAAGCAGTTTTACAAGCACACAACTGTCACGAACCAATGGTTATCTCAAATCAGCCCAACAGTTTTCTTTCAGTCACTCCTATTGGTTCACTTCGCTCTTTCCCGTTTTCCTCTGGCCAATCCTTATATTGTAGTTTCACTTCAAAGCAAACACGAACAAATCAAAATAAACAAACCAGTAACAACAAACAGCAACAACAAAGTACACCAACAAAAGCCAGGAAACGAATTTCCCTTCCATTTTGAATCCGCTTGTTACCCGGCCCATGCACTCGAGCAAGCTGCAAACTAGAGGATGCGCCGCGCAATTGCTTGAACACAGGCGGCGGCTTGCTCTATGCGACGAAGACCACCTGAGCGACGCGACTCCCATCTGCCCATTAGCCTCACAAGGAGCGCTGCCGGCGCGTGCCCTTTTATCCTTTGTCCTGCTCCCCCGACACCGTGGGTAGGGGGCGACAACAGTGACGATCGGCAAGTGATGCGTTTGTCGGCACCCGTTTGCCGTGGTTGATGGTTCAAAACATCCTGCACATGTGGTCCATGACCATCGGCTCAGTGGCGCCCGCCACCCCGCTCTAAACGGCCTATCTTGCTAGCCGATAGCGCGCGGCACTCCCCGGGCCTACACACATATGGAAACGTTTCTGCAACGACCTCCTAGTTAGTTTTCATGCATATCTACACACATATGGAAACGTTTCTGTAATACCCCCCTAGTTAGTCTCCATGTATACAAATACAGTAAAAGCTCGATGATACGATCACGGCTAATACGAATTTCCGGATGATAAGAATTTTTCTGTGGTCCCGGCTGAGCCCCATTACTTTGCAACGTGCTAGAGAACGGTTGTTACGAATCGATTTTCAGCCTGCGTCGGTTGATACGAATAAACGCCGCCCCACCGACGGCCGCGAAAGAGAACAGCGCGCAGTCACGCGCTTTCTCTCCTTCTCTTTTGGTGCGGAGGCGCGGCGCCGGACAGTGCGGACTCCGCGACTGGGCGCGAAGAGTTTGAAGCGGTGGCGCTTCAAGAAATAAATGCTTTTTACGTACATGTGCCTGAGTGATTTCACCTCTGACTCTTTAATTTAGCTACAGTCGAATCTCGTTAATTCGAACACGCTTACTTCGAACATACCGCGTACCGACAATGCTCTTAGCAGCGCACCAAATAACGCGGCGGCGCCTCCGACCGGCATTGCTCCGACACCGCCATAGAGCAAAAGCTCAGGAGAGACCCCTCAATGCCGCGCGCGAAGGAACGGGGGAAAAAAAAAAAAAAAGAAGAACCCGCGGCGGAAATGTCTCCCTCTCTCAAATTGCAAGGTCGCCGTTTCTGCATCGCGCCGGAACAAGCGTGTACGTGCCGACTAGAGTGTTCTAAACAACCGTATTCTAGCACACACTAGTGCCGACGTCTCAGCCACGCGGATAAAATGGCAGTGAACCCTTCTCTATTTTCTAGTCACATGTTGACCTTGCACGCTGCGGCAGCAGCGCAGAGGGAAGCAGTGGCGGAGGCACAGTCGGGCCAACGAAACTGCCACGCCCGCAAACGCTCGCTTCCCGATAACGGCAGAAAACGAAACTTCAGGGGGCAGCTAAAATAAGCTGGCGCCAGCACGGCAGCGGGCGCGCACGGAGATGTGCGCACGGAGTCGAAGGTGAGAGAGCTACGAGGGAGTTGAGAGGGAGGGCGAGGGGAGCCACCGAAGCGGCGGAGTTGACGCGGCCATATCCGCTTCCCTGCCGCCCTCCTCCCTCACCTTCAACGGTCTCCACGCGCACCCGTGTGCCGGCGCCGCCCGCTCGCTCCCTGAAGCTTTGTTTTCTGTCGTTATCGGGAAGCGACCGTTAGCCGGCGTGGGCAGTTTCGTGGCCCGCGCTTGCTATGCGCTTGCGCGCCGCGATATTTCACGACTCGCACCGTTCGTGCATCGTGCTATGGTGCACGAATACTTCAAAAATACGTCCTTTTAATTCGAACAAATTTTCGGGCCCCTTCGAGTTCGAATTATCGAGATTCGACAGTAGTTTTAATTGTGTTTCGATGATACGAATTTCGGCTAATACGAATATTTCCGTGACCCCGTGAGATTCGTATCATCGAGCTTTTACTGTAAAATATCCAAGTAAAGGTCGTTGAACTTAACAAAAGCGTTCCATGGGAAAGTGTGCAAGTTCCCAAAACTTGCAGTAGGAAAAATTAAACCAAATGGCCTGGTCCTGTGTAAGGGCCACACTTTGTCAAAACCACGAAAAAATACAGCAGCCCTTACAGGAGTCTATATGGTATATATTTCAGCGGGCTCGTCATAATTGGTGAATTGAAGACAGCTTTCCCTAGAAGCTGTATGAACTTTTGGATCTATAAAAATCCGATTACCTGCGGAACTGTGGCATGACGAACTGCAGCTCACAGAGCGCGCAAAACTTAAACTCTGAGGATGAAGCACTTACATAGCCGCACCCCTTGACGCTACGTTATTGCTTACATCACGGGATTGCTCAGCGGTGTTTAATTGGACATTAATGCTCTCGCATTCACAACTCATAAGAAGTGCTTAGATGTCCTCGAATTTTTTTCTCAGTTGAGTTACTTAGGGAATACTTTCACTTTTGCGAGACAGGGCTTTAGGGCATGTGGTGCGACGGGCGTTCTGCTGTTAGTTCTGCCCATTGGCTTTTAGACTATCAGTGTCCGCTGAAAGCAATATCACCGAATCTACCAATCCACTAAGAATACATTTCCGCGTTGTGAAAGTAGCACGGCGCTGCTGCAGCCCGACGTTGGCTCAGGCCACGTGCGCCGGTCTGCCGATCTGGCTACACAATTATGCTTTCGCCCGCATAGCGTATCAAGATCGGCATAACTGGAGTTTTAATGCGGTTCGGCGGCATATTTCGAAAATCATTTTGGCAGATACATCGCGAAAGAAGAATGATTTTTTTACATGACATTTCTTCCACGCCCGTGTGCATGGGGTCAAGTGGCGCAAGTTTCAGTAGATGCTCTCATGGGGACACACACTGACCCTTCCTCCACGAGACACTCAAGGTCTTCCTGCATAGCTTCATACATCTACATAGAAATAAAATGTCGCAAAAAAGACAGAATGAAGAAAAAAAAAAAAAAACTGCCCTTACTTTCATAGTAAGGCTGTTGTTCTCATCAATGCTCATCTTGTGCTTCTTCTTGAGTGACTCCAATTCCTGCTTCATGACATGGTACACCTGAAAATAAATATTTTAGTTCATTAAGAGCAGGTGGTGGCACAGCTGCAATACTGTTCTACGTGGTTGACCAACAGTTGCCTTGCTGGCAACAAAGGAAACATTGCAGTTGCAAAGTGCAAGATTAGTCTGCTAAGGCCAAGTGAAATAAAATTTTTAATCACATCCTCCCGAGTGTTCTGAACATGTTCAAAAAGCCAACATGCACTTTCCAAATGCAGTCAGCCATAAAAACTGATCAGTAGGGATGATGATGATGATATGCGGGGACAGAGCATGAGCACATTAGGTACACATGACCTAGCCATACATTGCCTGGAACACTTTTTATCACACGTGTCCAAAGGACATATTTCACAGCAAAAAATCAAATTATGGGGTGTTACGTGCCAAAACCACAATCTGATTATGAGGCACGCACGCCGTAACTTCCGGAATAATTTGGACCACCTGGGGTTCTTTAACGTGCGCCTAAATCTAAGTACACAGCAGAAGATGGTGCCTAGCATCATATATCCGCACATCCTTTTTAAACGTATGCAAAAATATATGCAGAATATGTGACTACATGATGTACAGCCTCCCACATTTTTGGCTAGATCACGCAAGCATCCATCACGCATCATTTTAGCGCCTTTAAGCGGCAATAATCAGCGAGACCGGCAAAAGTACTCTCAAGTGCACTAAGCACTTTCCTGTGAAAGAGTCTAATGCAATGTTCCCTTCAGGACGACGTACCAATCAATCAATCAATCAATCAATCAATATTTATTTTGACGACAAAATCAAATACAAGGTGGGTGTAAGTACCCATTCGGAGGTGCTGAAGTAACAACTGTCGGGGGGGACCTCCTAACAAGACATGAAAAGGGGACTAGTAGGATCGTGGCAAACAGTGAGTCATGACATATATTATCCAATTTCTACATCATCAGAAATGAACGGTAAGAGAGAAAAAATCTTTAAAAAAATATCACAAGTATAATTCCACAGTTAAAAAGAAAGGAAAAAAAATGAATAAATCTTAAAGATAACTCGCAGAAACGAGGATAAATGGCATGTAAAACTAACGAGGAGAAGTATCAATTATAGGCAAAAAATTCAGTGACCATATTTAGTGATTCAGTGACGACCATATATAGTGTTCTCACGCGATATAGCTAAAAATGTGGGAGGCTGTACAATGAGAAAGCCCCAACATAGTTCTTTGGATTTGCATGTAGATAAAGAAGCATTTATGTTTCTTAAATCTCTATATATAATGAAGTAAAGAGAACATCAATGTAAACCTGCAATTCCTTGTGTTTTCTTTATGTTGAGCTCGATGTGGTTATTTATTACAACAGAGGCTGAATGGAAGTAAAATAGAAATTGCTTATTTATAGGCATGTTAGACAGTTCAGTGAGCTTTATTTCTTTTTCCTTTTGTTGATGTAACTGATATGATAAAACTGTGCTCATGACACATTTGCTTGTACAGTGTACATACTGTTCTTTGAAGCCTGCTAGAACATAGCCCAGACAACATGTATGGTCCCAATGAAGTCAAACAAGCCATTAACTGCATGAAACATAGTACGTTCTTTGAAGAGACTGTTCCCTCATCTTATCACCTGACCTGCTCACAGTACATACATTGACAGTAATGATAATCTCAGGAAAAATTTCAATGCAAACGAAGCAGTAGCCTTAGGCATGTTACATTATTTGTAGCAGTTCAAATTTGCAAAGGCACTGGCATGTGTGCAACACACTTTTAACAAGCACAATGACCTGCAATGTTTGTCCAGCCTGAACATTTTCTGGACTATTTACAGTGTTTGTACTGCAGCTGTTGTTCTTTTCTTCAGCATCAAAATGACAGGCCTTTGCAGTTAACTAGTGAAATTCTCACATGCACTGTTAAAACAAAATTTTACAGCTCGTACACTATTCAAACATATTTTCATATAACTGCTTTGCTGAGCTATGTATATCAGTTGGTTTTTAACAGCGTGGAAACAAAAGAACATGGACAAACAACATATGTGGTATTGGACACACAACTAAGTTTATTGCAATGGGGACATCACTTCTTGAGGGAGTCACCAAAACACCGAAACAATAAAGATAGAGAAAATGATACTTTGCATGACATGTACATAACTTATAATGCGCATCAGGCGTTATCAGCAGGGTTCTGAACCAGAACTGAAATGTTCAAACAAAACAAACAAACAAACAACAAACAAAGCAAGCAAGCAATTATAAAGCGAATAACATCTTATACAAAACCTGTGATGTACTACACCTAACAAAACAAGTTATTCTGTCAAAATGTTTCACTTCCAAACAGGCAAACAATATTTACCTACAAACCAGAAAGTGGGAGGGGGGGGGGAGAGAGAGAGGCAGCTTTTGTAGTGCTTTTGACGAGGGCTCCCACATGTTCAAAACAGTCTAGACGGCATTATGGCGACAACGAAGGGGCTCTTGGAAAGGCTTATAACCCAGTTATACGAACATGCTCACTCAAGACCTACTGCAGTTACATTCATCACATGAAAGACCTGATGATGATGAATGTGGTGTTTTGTGGCACAAGGGCCAAGTTTGGCTACAGAGCGCCAGGCCAGTGTTAATGAGTTTGCAGTGAAGCAACGAATTTTGAGAAGTAGATATGACGCGGCTGTAAAGGAGCCTAAAAAACAGTCGCTATAAAGTGCGTAAAATCTATATGTAATAAGATTACGGTAATGACTAATGAGGTGTAATATGGACACACTGAATACATTGCGAAAGAATGATATGATATACTAAAATACCACACAAAAGACCTAACCACAATGACTTTGTTAACCATGGTAGCACGCATAAATGCAGTAAAGGCCTCCTTTAACTGAACTTGACAGCGACAGGCTGTAGCCAAGGTTCAGCTTAACTGCGGTTAGCGTGGCCATGAAACTATGGTAAGACCTGCACAAGCACTCACAGAAATGCTAAAATGTGTTGTATAATCCTACATGAGTTACAGGTGGTGCTCTTTTCCTTTTTGTTCTGTTTTTGTTGCATGGCAAATCATGGCAGTTGTGCCCAACAGCTTGAATTGAGCGAGATGCTACAGCAAATGAGTGATTTTGATGGGGGCAAGATCATGGGGTTTGCACCACTATCCATGAGAAAATGTGGGTGAGAAATTCAAAATATCATAAAGTGACTCATCGCAGCCTTGCTTCACATAGAAAAATATCAAAGTCTTTGGACAATACTTATGCACGCTAAAGAAGAGTAAGTCTACTTGTTCCCTTCATCTAACAATGGCAAAGGGCTCTCCAAAGGCAGCTCTCGGAAAAGAAGCCGTAAATGGCAGCCTTTTACCGAGCAGCCTAGGTCTGACATTTTACAAGAGGAAACTGAATTTGTAGAGTCACACTTGCCTCCTCCTGGCTCTCCTTCTCCATCTTCTGCTCCTCAAGTTCAGACAGCTTTTCCTTGAGCTGGTGATCCAAGGAAACTGACTTAATTTCCTCGGACTCCTGGTAACGTCTGATCATCTCCTGACAGTCACGCCGGACCTGCTCTGCTTCCTCACGCAGGTCTCGCAGCCGCAGCTGTGCTTGCTCCAGCTTTGCCTGCGTCTCCTGTGCGTAATGGCAGGGGAATACCAGCATAAGCAGCTGCAACATGTTGAGTTGGGGCCTGTTCATTTCTTAGCACCTAAATGCAACAGTGATGCTGGTTTCGAACTAACTTTGCATTACTCTCTTTGACTTTTTCCACAATAAACTACCGTTGAAAAGTGTAAACAGCCAAGGCAAGTAGCATCATCCTTCTTAAGCGATACCAGTTTTTTTTTTTGCTTATGTTTAACGATTAATGCAAACTTCAATTTAAGAACTTCTATTTAACTAAATTTTCAATTAATCAAAACTTTCTTCAATCCTTTAGAATGCTCCCATGTGAGACACTGTATTGTTGCTCTCAATTTGGCAACATAATTTTGCACTGCATTCTCACGTGATGCTTTCACACATTGTATATGCTCTACACAAATTTTTAAAAGGAGCCAGCCACCTGGAAGCCACAAGCAAAATGTGCTACTGTGCCAGTTATTGACCTGGCACATTCTCAGCACTTGCGCTGGGTTCATTTCATTATTGCTTAACCCCTTAACCGTTTCAGACGAGCACAGCTTGTCTTTGCCGAGATGTCCCAAAACTGTTTTGCTCGTCAACTCGAGATAATATCTCCTTTTGAGTGTTTTGAACGAGACACGCTCGTTTGCGGGCTAGTTGGTGTGTAACTTTGTGGATGGCAGCACTGGGCAGGTAATTTCTGTTTTTTCAAACTGCCGTTTCACATTTCTTTGGGGGGGAAACTCGTGTTTAAAAAACTGGCGTCCAGTAGAGGCGAGACATGTGTTTCTGGTCCGTCGTTGCGGAAAAGAAGCATTTCGCCGTCGTCCAGCTCTTTGGACGATAGTGATTCAGAAACCAAAATTTACTTCATTTCTGGAAGCAAACAATAGCGATGACTTCGAAATTAGCAGTTCATCAGATGAAGAAGACTGCTCAGAAGACACTATTACGAGCGTGCGTCATTGGCGGTGCATCGATGTGAAAGACATTTTCATGAAGGCTCCTCGGCTTCCGTTTTTGGGCGTCCCTGGTAAAGCGTTCAATATAACACTTCCTGACCACTTGATAAGACTCTCCGAACAGCGCTCCAGTTTTTTTCTTTTTTTTTATTGTTGATTACCAGCAGGTATCTGGCCTCCTTTATCATGAGCAATAATAAACTTTAATATGCTAATTTGACTTAGTATGTGCTTGAATTTTTTTTTCAACAGCAATAACTTGCTTTTTAGGAAGAAAATATTCAATATAACTTTTTTAAATAAGCAGTTTGGGCACAGAAATTGTCAAAATAATAAAACGGTTAAGGGGTTAAGGGAGGGGGGGGGGGACATGGGTCTTGGAAACAAAAAAGTCACAAGAGATCTGTTTTTAATTTGTTTGTTTTTTAAATCTACATATCATGGCGCACCTGCTGGCAATTAACTATAACTCGAAATGACATGTTGAGGGGAAAAAAAAAAAAACGCTGTATTTATGCTTCAAAATGCTCAGCTTAGTGTTAGCCAGCGCCACCACTCACAAACATATGCGGCGGATGTGGAACATCTTTTCTGCCGCAGGCATCACGAGCACGTGATCTTTTTTGGGTGATGGCAGCCGGATTCGAGCCCTCCTTATGTAATGAACGAGAAGAAAGGGAACCAAGGGGCCCGATTTTTATTCATTATATCATAAGAAGCCAACAAACAATGACACCGAGGACAACATGGGGCAAATTACTTGTGCTTACTAATTGAAATAAAGAAACGATAAATTAATGTGAATGAAAATGGATGAACAAACAACTGTCCGCAGGTGGGGAACGATCCCACGTCTTCGCATTATGCGTGCAATGCTCTTACCATTAAGCTACCGCGGAGCCGTTTTCCCATCCACTTTCTGGGGTATTTATGTTTTACAACTAGAACTAACCCTGGGAGTGTTAGCCAGTGTTATGATCGGCTTGTAACTGCACCTGTCAAATGTGGGAATCAAGCCCGAGCGCCTTTCCCGTGACGAGATAATCCTCTTTCATCCCCGAGAGAGCGTCTGACCTCTACAGAGCAGACGAAAACGGCGAGCTACCAAGAAGGAGGACCCGAGGGAGAGGAGGTCGTCAACTTGACCGCCCGACAGAGGTCTGACACTTCCACAAGTTCCCCGAAGGAGTCATCGGCAGGTTATGATCTTCCTGGAATCTGTATCTCTCCAATGTGGGAAGCAAGCCCCAGCGCTTTTCCCGTGACGAGATAATCCCCTTCATCCCCGAGAAAGCGTCTCACCTCTACGGAGCAGACGAAAACGGCGAGCTACCAAGAAGGAAGACCCGAGGGAGAGGAGGTCCTCAACTTGACCACCAGGAGAGAGGACTTCCCTGAAGGAAACATCGGCCACCACGAGGGGATTTAAGGCCGTCCTGGCCCCCTGTTAATCAGAACCGCTCGAGACTCGGATAGAGTCAAAACCATGTACCAATGAAGTGAATACAATCTTTTCTATTTTTCATCATCACGATGCCCGCCTTCATCGTCGTCTCCCGATTCCTGCGGTGACGACCCACCTCAGCCGGTCGAGATTATATCACCAGCGCCACACTCACAAACCTATGCGGCATATGTGGAACATCCTTTCTGTCGCAGGCGTGACGAGCACGCGTAATGCGAAGACGTGGCACCGTTCCCCACCTGCGGACAGTTGTTGTTTCATCCATTTTCATTCACATTAATTTATCGTTGCTTTATTTCAATTAGTAAGTACAAGTAATTTCCCCTATGTTGTCCTCGGTGTCATTGTTTGTTGGCTTCTTATGAAATGATTAATAAAAATCGGGCCCCTCGGTTCCCTTTCTTCTCGTAAGTTACATCTTTGGACATTCAGAAACATAACTGCATAATTTTAGCTCTCTTGCTGCAGTACATGTGTTGCAACTCAACGCCCAAGTTTATCATTCAAAATATGTTTTACTTTTTGTAGGATTGACTTAGAGAAAAGCTAATTGCATATTTGCAATTGGCACACAAGATTAAATATTTGCTGAAAATTTCAGGTGCCTAGAGTAAATAAACATGTTTTCCCCTTAACCCTTTCAGTGTCACTGACATGGCGGTATGTTTCTGTCCAACCATGTCACTGATGTACTTGTATGTTCTCTACTCTCTAGTGAGGATCATACTAAGAGTGCCTTTGCCACTATCAGAGTAAATTTTTCCTCCTTTTGAATAACCAAAAATAAACCATTGTGCAATGTTTTATAATATCTGAGAAAAAACCCGACACTGGGGTTGCGTCCCCTGCAGGAAAACTGGACACTAAAAGGGTTAAATCACAATTGCAACAGGTATAAGCCTTTTCGAGCTGGCAGCAACAACCATGATGTGTATGTGTGTACCAACTAGTATGACCAAAGTAATGGTGACTATGGTCTAACAGCAGCATCTGGCACAAGCCTTTTACTCTAGCACCTTTCTTTTATTGGAATAAATAAATAAACTGCACTTCAATGTAAATCAGACATGGGGCACATCCCTGGGCATGATTCATGCATGGCAATACACCTGGTGGTGTTTTCAAGAAAGCTTACTTGTTTGTACAAATTTGTCTAAATTAACTGAGCAAGCAGTGAGACTTCTTTAACTTGCAGTGTAAACTTTTACTATTAGTTAGAGTTTCAATGAGCAAAATAAGGTGGTCTCACACCCATGGCACTTTGTTGCCACCAAGGAAGCAATGATGGCTTGTTGAATTTAATTGAGCTCCAATGAATTAAGTGCAAAATAAAGATGCTACATTGTAATCACTGTAGGCCAAGTCCCCATGCATTAAAGAAAGCAGGTTTTCCTGCTCACTACAGCCACTTCTTTATATTCCACAGTGGCTTACACTTGTAGAAATACATCTGAGCAGCTATGAAGAGGATCTCCGATATAAAAAGCTTGCATGTTCTGGACAGATTATAGCTGTAGAAAATGGATCGCTGCAAAGATCTTGCTCACTGAAACTCCCATAATGGTGGCATTTACAATTTGCATGACATTCGATGTCTGCTGTATGGTGCCTCAAGCAGCCTCTTTTTCAAGCTTGTGTGTCTAGTCAGGCTACCATTGCAGACAACAAATATTTAAAACTTGCTTTCATACACCTGAAGAATAGAAACATATTCACAAAAACAAATAGTATATAACAGTCTCTCACATGAAAGTACATATAGTTAATATCCTTTCACCATGCACAACCATTGCAGACTAAAGCATTTTCCATAAATTTAGCCACAATATCGTTCAATTGACTTCCAAATCCTGATTAGGATTTTTTTGTATGTGTTTTTATAGGCATAGCATTGTTATTCACGTACATGAACTGAAGGATCAAACTTTGCTTGCAAAATTTATCATTGATGGCAAATGTCAACTCCAAAGGACGAGATGAGGCTAAAATTGGACAGAAGAAAAACTAACAGCTGGTTTTGTAAAACACCTACAGCATTTTTTAAAACTTGACTTCGTGAAATAACAGGCACTTTGTCTGCCAGGTACAAAATAAAGTGGCACAGCTTCTGACAACAACCGCATGCTAGCTTCCTATGAATGTGAACCATGGACGTGATCGAAGGAAGGTAACTGTGACCAAATCCCCAGTTTAATCCACACAGCTACCAAAAAAACTGTTGCCCCCTTTATTATAGTTGGCACGTTCTGCGGCTGCATAGTCGTACTATCTAATCAGGACTCGGACCAAAGTACAGTTCCCGCTGCAGTTAGAGCATCAAAGCAGACAAACACAAAATAATGAGCTGCTAAGTAATAAGCTGCATTCAGGAAACCAAAAGGCATGTGGTTCATTAAAAACAAAAAGAAACCAAAAAAACTCAGTTCAGGCAAAGTTAAGTTGTGTATGAAGACCCAATTTATTTTTCATGCAGAGGTAATGCACTAAGGACGTACTCACCTTGTGGGCATCCACCTCAGTCTTGAGCTTGTTTTGAGCCCACTTGATCTTGATGTCTCGTGAAGACAATTCCTCCTTGAGCCTCTCCTGCTCTTTCTGAAGCTTTGCCATGTCTGCTAGCTAAAAGAACATAATTCCCATCAGCCTCCTCTCATACAGAAATTGTCAAATATCTCTTGGTATGTTGCGTGGCTACCATGCGTAGTCAACCAGCACTTGAACACCAACTAACGGCACACAACACTTACATTTTGGATGTTGCTTCCCCCCTTTCGAGGGTTCCCCTCACTACATTATCCATCCTCATCTCAACAGTTAATATCTCTTTGTTTTACACTTCATCAAAGTCCAAATAGATAATACTATTTGGTTCAGGTTATGGTGAAAGGAGAATTGAATGCAAGAGGGCCCAGCAATTTTATAGTAAACAAGATTTCAAAAAAATTGTCTCACATTATTGTTAACATGACTTCAATTTTATATAAAGATGCAACTGCAATAGAGCTAGCTACCACTTCTAAACCATACAAAGTGTCAAAAGGAACTGACGCAAATCCACCAATAACAGAATGAGAAACACAAGAACACAAGAAGCTTGCACTCCTTGAGAAACTGATCATAACATTGACGGGGTATACACACGTAACACTCGGAACCTATGAAGAAAACAAAGTATTTCTATCAAATATCTTACTTATTACATAAAACAAGCAGCAGAAAAATTAATTTTGGTTGCTGAACTTCAATATGAAGTAGTAAGTTTGACCATTGCTATTTACTCTTAGATGTCTCCTTAAATGAACTGGCACAGTCATCTGCAATGAAATTATTGCACCCATGACCCACAAAAAATTCGTAATTGTACATATGACAGTCACGAAGAGCCTACAGCCCCCCCAACAATACAAGAAAAAAGTTACAAGGTTCTTTGCGCCTGTGCCTGAACTAGTTGCAATGTGTTGGCACAGCACATATAAGTACACTCATTAAATGCACACATGGCCCATAGCAACATAGATGAACTTTACTAACTAAACTAATTATTGATAGAATTCATAGTCAGCTTCTTTTAAATGTGCAGTCTGGCTAGAGACTGTTTCTTGCACTTCAGTTCAGAGTGTGGTTCATTGTTCACAGGATGCTCTTTGTGAAGGAAGAGTTGTCATCCACTTGAAAGTGGCACATAGCTTCTACGTACAGTGTGCACAAAGATGAGACACAAAGGAAGAATGGCACACACAGACAGAGCTGTTTGCCAGTCTTTCTTTTTGTTTCACCCTTGCGTGCTCTGTACGCAGAAGATCATGAACCACCAACTCGCCTAAGTCTCCACCTTAGCAAGCACAAAACTAGGAAGGAATTATGAAGCAGTTTACAGTGCTATGAAGGACAAGTTGACACTTGTTTGACACGAAATGCACAGGACAAGTGGTGGACATCAGTTGGTTTTACTGCACAAAAACCATGCCTAATAGGGTTTTTTTATAACATGCCCCTCTCCTGTGGGAAGTGTTACATTGGACAGGTCAAGTACAATGAAAATGTACTTAACTGTTTCAATCACTGATATGTGTAAGTTCTATGCTAAACCTGAGGTTTCCATGTGATGAAACTTTAATAATCCATAATCAGCATCCATATCTGCCAGCATGCTACTTTTTTGCCCTTGCATACTGACCTTTCGGTTAAAACCTGTAGTACTTGAGAAACTAATTTGGTGTACTTGTCTTAGCATCGTTGCAAGATTTTACTGAACATGCTAGTCACTAACCTTAAGTTAAAATTAGCATTTCTACACACTCGCAAGCTCCGCCACAATCACCTTCACAGGAGTTCAGCTAGGGACACAGCAGATGACAGGCAAATGTGCAGGCTTTTTCTTTTGATGGTCATTTATGGACCTGCTAATTTCTCTCTCTCAAACCCCTGTAACATGTGCAGTCTCAATGGTCAACAAGCTCTTATCACTACTGGAACTTGCCAAGGCCTGCCCATGCTGAATAATAGCCACCGCTACAATCAGATGTCAAATAATAATTGTTAATGAATTCATGACAATTGAGAGTGCACGTTTTACAGGTATATTACCTTATTAGGACCAAAAAAAGGGACTGAACGAGAGCCATGACACTTCTTATCCAACTTTCCTAATAATTCTGAGTTAATTGGAGGGTAATTCACTGCAGTTCTTATTGCGCCTCAATTTAGCTTCACTCCATGTATGCAATTTCTCTCCTTCCCTCAATCACTTGCACAAGTGTACACATTAACACCTGCGAGCAAAATTATGCAGACCACACGTGCAAAGAAAGAACTTCTGTAAAGCCAAAAAATATATAACTTAAAATCAACAAGTGCACTGTGATCTACACAACACCAAGTCTGCAGTTCTCATTTCCAGGCTCCATGGCTAAATCGGAGTGCAAACTAGTCGGACAAAAGTAAAGGCATGAAAAGAGACAAGACACATACCAACTCGTCCATTTTTTTGCTTCTGATCAATTTAATTTCTAGGCTCCATGTCTAGGCTACAAAACGATTCAGTTATTTCGGGGCCCTTATGGTCTGAAGGGACGGAATGTGCAGTTGAGGACGGCAGAGAATTAGATGGTGTGATGAAATTACAAAATTTGCAGGCATAACTTGGAATCAGCTAGTGTGAGATGGGGTAATTGTAGTTTGCTGGAAGAGGCCTTCGTCCTGCAGTGGACATAAAAATAGGCTGATGATGATGATGGCCTGTTTACATTTGCTTATGGGTGTACACATGCATGCACCCACAATCACTGAATTCTGCTCACTAGTTGGACATTAAGCAAAGCTTACAAAGAGGATGATTGGTACACCAAAACATTTCATGGTGTTACGCTACACACACAAAAAAAAAAAGGTACAGCTGAACTTACTTATAACAATATTCAAGTGCCTTGAAAATTTCATTGTTATAACCGATAATTGTTGTAACCGGGTTACATGAAAAAAATCAAAATAGGGGGATGGCAGAGCTGTTGTGAGAAAACTATAATGGTGGGGAGGCCAGTGTCCCTCCCCACCACCTTCCTCCATCTGGCTGCTGATTGTGTTGAGTGGTTTAACTGTTTAACTCTGCTTCCTGCGCATTCTGATCACGTGTAACATGTCGCGGCTGTTGGCGTTCAAGAATGGCACTGCTATACAGTAAAACCTGGTTAATTAGGATTTTACGGGACCGAAAAAATTTCTGAACTAACCGAATATCGAATTATCGAGGGTATCTTAGAAAACAATAAACAAATGCTATCTACGTCAACACGCTTTTATTTATTGAATGAATGAATCAGCAAAATCATGTTTCTATTTCGCACACAAGCAGTGCGGAAACTGCAATTCTCGTCATCTTGTGACTGATTAGTGCTCGTACTGGCGAAGGCCTAGCGACTTCTTTCACAGGACGACCACGGTGCGTGTCATCTGAGACACGCTTTTCACTACAGCACGCACAACCCGATTATTCTTTCGCCAGGTCGCTGCTCATCGCGATGTAGACGGTGCTCTTCATCCTCGACAGCTTTGCACTGAGTAAAAACTAAACTATTGTTTGCCGCAAGCGCGGCCGCCGTCGATGCGATCATAGACGGCGACCTTGCGGTTCTGAAGGCGCGCGGCCGATGTGCATGCCGAGTCACAACGAAACTACTGTTTGCCGCAACCGCTGCAGACGAAATCTCAACCGCTATCGACGTGATCATGGATGACGACTACACAGTCAAGAAGGCACTCGGCCAACACGGTGCTATGCACGGCGGTAAATGCAAGAATAACGGCTTTAAAGGCACAAAAAGGCACGAAGCGTTCGGGCGTCGCTGTCATTCATGTACGATCTTTACTGATGACTATGGCGATGCGAACTCCGTCGCTTCGTTTCGGTGGACGCTAACGCTGTTTTGGCGCTATTGTGTCGCACATATTTGCGGCACCCCGCCAGCCCTGCCAGCACAGTTGGCGTGATCTCAGTAGCCAGACTTCATCGTTATAACCGATAATGCGGCATGGGGGCATTGTAGTAAGCGGGTTATTTAACCACAGAAAACATACAAAAGTTGACGGCGCAGCAGCTTCTAATTGTTATAACCGATACATTGATAAAACCGGTATCGTTATAAGTGGGTTTGACTACTGACAGGTCTGCTCAAATAAGTTCATTTTTGAGCAAGAAGTATTTAGCCAAGCCCTCAGTTGGTGCTGTTGTGGCAACAGCTCTAACACTATGTCATTGTCCAGGGAAGGTTTACGAGGAGTGCAATGAAGACAAAACATCATCATCAGCCTATATTTATGTCCACTGCAGGACGAAGGCCTCTCCCTGCGATCTCCAATTACCCTGTCTTGCGCTAGCCGAATCCAACTTGCGCCTGCAAATTTCCTAACTTCATCACTCCACCTAGTTGTCTGCCATCCTCGACTGCGCTTCCCTTCTCTTGGTATCCATTCTGTAACTCTAATGGTCCACCAGTTATTCCATCCTACGTATTACATGGCCTGCCCAGCTCCATTTTTTCCTCTTAATGTCAATTAGAATATCGGCTATCCCCGTTTGCTCTCTGATCCACACCGTTTTCTTCCCGTCTCTTAACGTTAGGCCTAACATTTTTCGTTCCATCGCTCTTTGTGTGGTCCTTAACTTGTTCTTGAACTTCTTTGTTAACCTCCAAGTTTCTGCCCTATATGTTGGCACCGATACAATGCAATGATTGTACACTTTCTTTTCAACAACAGTGGTAAGCTCCCAGCCAGGATTTGGCAATGGCTGCCGTATGCACAACAGGCTAGACATGAGAGATGCTAACCTTTGTGTCAAGGCTGGAACAGAGACGAGCACGCTCATTGTTGAGCGATCGCACCCGGCTGAAGTGCTGGTCTCGTTCTTTGACAACTTCCCGATACTTCTTCTCCGTGTCCTCCAAGGCCTTGCGTGCCAGGATAACCTCCTTTTCACTAGTTGCATACTTTACTACCATGCTGTCTTTCTCCTTTGTCACGGCCTCCAGCTGCCTGCACAACTGTGGTTGAGGAGCACAGCAGCAAGTCACAAACACCACCAAGCCAAACCATAGTGCAAAGTTGATTATAGATGACAAGACACACAAGATGTACTACTAACATAAGACTTTCAACAAGTGCAAATGCTATATAGGCACACTTGTTGCAAAAGAATGCACCTTGGCTTCAGCAGAAAACTGTTACCTAGTTGCGGCATTTCAGCTGGAGTGGTGCTACTGACAAGATGCAGTTTAAGAGCAATTCTCAGAAAACAAAAATAAAAATTTTGGAGCACTTTGGAGCAGCCATGTGTAAGCTTTAGAAATTGAATAGGAGCCCTAAATGGCTATGTCTGGTGCATGTACTGAGCAGGCAAATTCACATTTGCAGTTTTTAAATATCTAAACAGTCGTAAGAATTTACATAATATACAGCCTGCATATTATACAAATTCTCACCACTGTCATTATGATAGCCTTATGAATACTTTCAACGCTTCAGCCTTCATTGTAAATTCCTCTGGGAACAATACTGGTCCTTAGTGTCAAGCCAAATAAAACAATGCCAGCAGCCAAACTGCATATCACATATTTATTTCATGTAGTACTTGCATGGCCCAAAGGCAGAAATGAGTAAGGTAAGAAGAACGAACAAACAAACAAACAAACAAACAAACAAACAAACAAACAAACAAACAAACAAACAAAAAATGTAGTAGGGGCATTAGCAAAACGCCTGGTGTACAGCAGTCTTGAAGCACTTTCTGTCTGCGAGAGAGCAATTGAGACAGGAAAGCAATTCCAGTATACACTTGTTCTAAAAATGAGCAAATCACATTAAATGTTCACATGGGAGTTTGGTACCCCGACTTCCAGGCTGTGGTCAGTGCAGTTTCAGGGCAAATAAACAAGTATGAGGCTAGCAGTAATAATTACAGAGTCAACACCAGTCCATTTACATGGTCAATTTAATTCAATTCAAAGAGGGGATATATTGAAGACCAAGAAGTATGAAGGAGCAGCGATTCAGCAAACATTGAGCGATTTAGTTGGAGAAGTCAATCTCCCTGAGTGGCGCATTGTACTCTGCTACCGAACATTTTGTGTTTTATGTGCACTGTGTCTGGGAGGAAAGTTGTTACAGTTCTGTTCAAGCTTAATTTTTGCTACAGCGCACTTAACGATGCAAAACATTAAAGAAATATTAGAAAAATACATAAACTTGCAAATGGCAACTATTCAGTTCAAAACTTGAAAAGTGCAGTATTTGATTTTCTATTCCAAAGTTACAAATATTCACACCACTTCTATTATAATAAACAGTGATCACCAATGACTATAAAGCATATCAAAATTTTCATGTGGAAAATCTGCCTGCAAGTGTTCAGGTGGATGAGAGAGCAGGCAAGCTAATTCCACGTCCCATCTTACACACAGATGCAAGGTACCCTACCTTTTCATTTTTGGACAGCAGTTCAGCCCGTGCTTCTGCCAGCATACGCATACTTTCAGCTTCACGGGCTGACGTCTTCTCACTGATATACCTGAGCTGTTGCTGAAGCTCAAAGTTGGTCTGCTCTAGCCGTTCCATAAGGTCATAGTTGAGGGCACACCGCTTGCACCTGCATGCAAGGCACAGGCAACAACCCTAAAGGCAATGATCAGAGGCTTCAAGCAGTCTTCTCACTTCCCAACACACAGGGCCCAATGAAGAATTTCACCCAATGGACCAGGGCTTCCTACTAAGCTTAACATAAAGCACCACCCACCCGGGAAGTAGATTTTATACTCATAGGTTGGCATACTCACTCATATACATACCAGTGCAAGTGTGAGCGAGTATATGCAAATTTGAATGAGAGAGAATCCTGCAGGTGTCAGTGAACAGGAGTAAACACGAGTATGAAGGCGACCCACCACAGTGGCTTAGCAGCTATGGTGTTGCGCTGCTCATCACGAGGTTGCGGGGTCAAATCCCAGGCTGCGGCGGCGGCCGCATTTCGATGGGGGCGAAATGCAAGAACGCCCGTGTCCCATGCATTGGGGGCACGTTATAGATCCCCTGGTGGTAAAAATTAATCCGGTGTCCCCCACTACGGCATGCCTCATAATCAGATCGTGGTTTTGGCACGTAAAACCCCAGCATTCTATTCAATTCAAGTACGAAGGCGAGTTAGTACTGGTGAGTGTGAGTGGATGTAGGGACGAGTGAGGGCCAGTGACTGCCTATACCACATTTCTTTCTTCAAAAGCTATATGGGTGATTTAATGTGCACACTTGCACTGGCAGCTGTGAATGCTATGTGGTCTACAACAAATATGTTCCACGAACCCTTATTTTTAGAAATTCAAGCTGTATGCAAAAAGAAGGTACAGCACACAAAGCTGAAGACTCAGAGTGTTAGCTTCAATCAAAGACAACTGAGGAAAAAAAAAAGCCAGGCAATTGCTTTTCGGAGCTTTTCAGTGATGCAAGTGTTTATATTTCACGCTGCCACCTGATGGCAGTAAAAGGCATACGAAAAATTATCTTAAATGCTGCCAGAACTAACTGCCAACAAAATCATTATGAAAGGTGGTGGGGGGGGGGGGGAACTGCTCATACAATGACACTGAAGCTATTTCAGCAAATAAGCTATAATCTTAATTAAAATACATATTCATCCTATCAGCTTTATTCTTATTAGCCTTTGCGCTTTTCTGAAAAGTAACAATGTCCTCACAATGTGCCTGGACCTAGAAAATATTAAAAAGAAGCTGGAAAAAGATAAAAAAGAGGAGAATTGCTGAACACAACAGTGTTGTGTTTTCTATCACTACTTGCTTCCTCTGACTTACTTGGTTTATTGTGGCCTCATTTTGTACTTAGCATATGTTCATTATAATGGTGCACTTTATAGACATATCTAATGGGCTGATTATTTTACTTATTTTAAGTACTCTCAATGGCTATTGGCATTACAAAGAGAAGTAATCAACTAAATTACTGTGTAATTATGCAATTGATCAATTACATTTTTTTTTCAACAGTAACATAGTACTCATTTAACTACTTTTTCAATAATCAATTACTAACAGTCAGTTACATTTGCAGGCAAACAAGTTTCTCCAGCATTTAAACACTGAGTGCGTGAACTAAGTGGCAAACAGTCTGGCAAATGATAGCTCCCTCATTGCAGGAGACAAGCTAAACTGATGGTATGGAGAAACCTCGCATGTAAGCATGTCCAGACATGTCAGACTGAGTGGCTGGTGCTTTTTTCTTTTTCACAATGATAGCACAGGCTAAAAAGAACATACATGGGCATGTGGATTCACAAGACGCTGTGAACGAGAGCATTTGCGATGTCCCATCATGAAGAAAGGCAAATAACGAAGCTTGGAGCTGACACAGAGCAAGCAACGCCCCCCCATCGGCAGTCTTTATGTTGGCAGTTCTGGCATACTAAAGCACGTCAGTGGTTCCCCCAATCAATACTGCCACAAAGCACTTGTGCAGCTATAAAAATGAATGAATGAATGAGTTCATTTATTCAGAAAAGAGGCACTGAAGGTTGCTGATGGGCTAAAAGGAGATACGGGGCAGAGGTAGGCACCCATTAAGTCATGCACAACAGGACGCTAGCAACGTCGAAGTGGGCTAATGTGACTAGGTGGTCTGGGTGCTCAAGAATCTCTTTTTGTAAAGCTTCAATATTAGGAACAAAGGTATAGGAATAAAGTAGTATCATGATGAACATGTATGCATGTCAACTGCTATAAACCAAACATGGATTGCTGGAGAAAGCCAGCGTCTGATGCACTCAGCGAGGCCCTGCAATCATGGTCACTTGCTCGACCAACAGTTACATGTCGTGGGAGTGTAGCGGCTACAATTACATCCAGCACAAATACTTCATGGTGCACATTAAGACCTACCATGATTGGGTATCATTATATGCCCAATGACAATGGTCAAGCCTACTGTCCCTCAAGGACTTTGATTTATGAGGGGTTGACTGTTGCTTGGAACTTTTCCCCCCCTTCCTCTTTTTCCTGCTCCCTCTGTACGGGCCTTTGAGCCACCTTTCTTTAACAAAGGTTTATATAATTAAATGACAGGAGCCTAATAAACGTTGTGTATTGTACAGTATGCCTCTTTATCTTTGTGATCACAATGATTTAAAAACGATATAAGTGTTACTGGAGAAGAGGTCACAGTACGAATAGCTACACTGTGAAGTCAGCTCAATAGAGACTACACCCTCAGAGATAATTTGTGTTCCTTGGGGTCCCCCTTTGCGTAGTAGAATGAAATGACATATGCAATGCCTGAACAGCATGTGAAGCAAGATGTGTGGTAGAAAAGAACTAAAAAGTCGGCATACTAGATATAACCTTTTGCAGAAGCTGGTTACAAGATAAAGACATTGATACTTTAATCAAACAGTTTAAAAAGACCTGCTGGCCCTGCTGAAGCTCCCCTTCATTTCAATTTTCATTCTTTTGCAGTGTGCTGTTTCCATTTCTCTCAGTTATCAGTGTTCAGAAAACTTGCCAGTCTAAAAATTCTGTCTGACATTTTTTTCACACATTTTCAGATGTGTTGTGGGTATGGGCACTTCCTATGATAGATAGTACAACCCTTTCTCTACAAAAGTGGGGTGGTTAAATGAGATACAGACCCTTTCAAGAATTTCTCAGGTCTGATTCTTACTAAGGTTCAAGTAAAGTAGAGTCACACAAATCCCTTTTTGCACAGGTATTTAAGTTTACTGGCAGCATCACACTATGTACAGTGAGGTTTCGTAATGACAGGTGCTCCTTGATGTATCACTGCTGGCAAGGGGTTCACATGATTATATGGTGAGAAGGGTGACGATGACCCATGCGTTTTATAACTAATTATTTATACACCTTACCACTGCAATGTTTGGAATAAATTAATTATGGAAGTTTATGGCTTTTAGACGTTTATAAACTGCGCAAAAAAACGAAGACACAAGAAAGAAAACACCCACGACACCACGAGCGCTTGTGGTGTCGTGTGTGTTTTCTTTTTTGTGTCTTCGTTTTTTTGCGCAGTTTATAAACGTCTAAAAGCTATGAACCAACTAGCCCGCCAGAACGTCCTACGAAAGTTTATGACTCTTCTTTGCAGACATCCAAAACAGTCTTAATGATAGCAGTGAATTATACCCATTATGTATAAACATTTCAGGCTGGTAATATAAAAAATTAGTGCTTTTTGGTTATCACTGATCTTGCAATTGCTTTACCAGAAGATAAATTTAAGTTTTTTAGCTAAAAGCAGTGTATACATACTAATGACACATTAACCACAAGTCTAAAGGTGTGCAATAAGTATCTTACAGAATCCATCACTACAAAATATTGAAAGTGGATAGGAATTATCATTCTATATTGCTTTTGAGCAATAGGAGTGTGGTGCAATGCATAATGCAGAGCTTGTAGTCAGTCCGCTTTGGTCCAGAGCACAGTGGCCTAAGAACTTATAGAAGAGCCAGCTACATATGGTCAGAAAGTGTGGATAGGTATGCTATGACAAAACTTTAGCAGCTCTATATAAACTGTTAGCAAGCATACATAGAGCATAGATTCAACTGACAGTGAATCTCTAAAGGCCTATAAGAATATCCAAATGCAATCCAGAGTTCCATGCAATTTTGTTAATTATGAGCTTTAGGATATTACCAGATAATCTTTCTACACTGGGCCTCCTTGCTAAATGATAAGTTGAACCTTGATACCTCTACTCTCCGGTACGTGAGGATTCCCTTCAAATATGTTACCTTTATGCTTATGACCATAACATGAAATGACAGAAAGTTGAGCAATTTTGTAAGGCTTCGTGCTACAGAAGGCAAGTGTGCAAACATGGACACACAAGTAAGAAGAAAAAGGACAACACATATCCTTTTCATTTTTACTTGTGTCCATGCTTGCATGCCTGCCTTCATTAACATGAACATAACCTGCAGGGGCGCCTGAGGTGGGGCATCACCAAAGGTTATGTCCATATGTCCACCAAAGGCTAAGTCCCGCGCTACAATGTTCCTTGCAACTTTGTTGACTATGGGGTGGCATATTTTAGTAGACACTGTCAAAGGGACTCGCCAATGTTTAGACATGCTTTAATCACTGCCTGAAAGTTTCAACTTGTTACCTCTGCTTTCCTACCTGTGCAGGTTCTCTAAAAATCATCTCTGCACACATTGAAGATTGCATGAATGGAGGTTGGACTTGGCAAAGTATTAATCAGCTCTTAACAGCTGACACTGCAAAGTAAAATTTCAAGACAACCTCATAACATAGCTTAGCTCAAAGGAGCTTGAGTCACACCCAAATACGCTGACTGTCAGCAAGCATACATAGAGCACAGTGTCAACTGACAGTGAATCTCTAAAGGCCTATAAGAATTTCCAAATGACACACACACATTTCCAGGATGTGTGTCCCCCCCCCCCCCCCCCTCCATAGCTACAAAAAATTTCCGTTTCTTCACAGCTTCAGCACTTTGTAAATGTTCGCAAAGGGGATTAAATGTCAACAACTTGTTAGGTTACGTCAGCATTCCGGATTTTATGTAATTTATTTGATGATGGTAGAAATGTTGGCAAATTTTGTTGCCAAAATGGAGCCACGACTGCCACAATGTGAACGAACTAGACCAAAAATGGTGGTGCTTGGTCGCTTGATCTAGCTTTGTCTACCACCACGATGGCAATTTAAACAATCTCTTTTTCCAAATTCAAGGGTTTTCAAGGATATTAAGTAGGTGTACGAACCCTGCATTTTATTGTCTAATTAATATACAGCAATGGCATAAAGAAATGAGTAAATAAGAATGCACACACGCACACGCACGCACACACACACACACACACACACACAATGATGAGCACTTCAGCATTAGTGTGCTTGAATCGATGAGCAATTTAGTGGGTGCCATAAGACATTTGGTACTATGCACACATAATAGGTTCAGGGAAAAAAAAACACACACACACACACACAAGCAATTGAAGACAATGGAACATACAAAGTGAGAATCAATCAGCATTCTGGATCCACTAAGGCCAGGACTTAACCCATAGTTGTATCAAAAAGGAAGCAGTAGCAATGCTCTAGCCATCATACTACTGCAGCATGCACACTCCTGATTTCTCAGCACATTCAATTATTTAGCCAGGAAATTCTATGGCTAGTTACACAAAAAATGCAAATTTTTTTTGCAATGACGAGACTGCAAGCACAACACACATTGTAAGTGATGGAGGCGGAGAGAGCCAGACACACATCGTAAGTGAGATGCAGGTAGAGAAAGCCAGTACTAGCAAACAAAAGTGAACTTACGTGCCATAGCTCACCTTTGCTTGCATACTTTAATTCAGATGATATGACATTTACCAAACTACTTTTGTACCAAGAGTTGAAAAGAAAGGCCAAGTGACGGATGCCAATACCTTACCTGCGTGTTCCTGTTTGGGAGCCATTTTGGAGCCCCCATGCATGTTTAGATGCGTCGGAGCCCTCCACTCCCTCCAGCTCAGACTCAAGTTCTGAGAGCAAAGCATCGCTGTCGTCACTTTCCTGACTGCAGGATGAAAGCTCTGTTGGCGTTCGAACACAGCGTGGCAGGTGCGAGTCTGACGAGTACCGGCACAAGTTGTGCGACTCGCCTTTCTTGTCTAGTCTTTCACAGTGTCTCGAAGAACTGTCCGACTCGGAGCTGGCACCAGGGTCCATAAACAGCCGCACTTCAGGAGAGCTACGACTGCTTGAGATCTGCAAAATGGCAGGGCCACCCACATCACCACTCTGGGGAGAAAGAACCTTGTACATGGAAGCAGAATTCTCCCTCGTAGGGTTATTTGTCTTGCTGTAAGACTGCATTGAACTTGATGCTTGGGCCCCATTCTTGTTCAGGGCAGGGACTTCTGGCAGTGTGACCAATGGTGAGGTGGTTGCTGGAATACAGTCCTCCTGGCTTGCATCTACTAGTGGGTAATTCTGTGATTGTGGGGAACTACTGTTGGTCTGCTTGCATCCTGAGGCACTGGGTTGTTCATTTACTGCTGACTAGACATGATTCATCACTAGTGATGGCTGCAGATTGTGTGGCAGCTTGGTAACCAACACCATGAGACTGGGGCAGTTCTTTTGCTGACTGAACATCATCCTTAGGAGGCAGTGGCTCAGCAGCATCTTTGGTGCTGCTGTTTTCAGGGCAGCAATCAGCAGCCTGTGCTCTGACAGTGTCTGCCTCAGCAGACCCACCTATAAAGGAAGACTCCATGGCCTAGTGGCTCTCACTTCCATGTTAGCCCTGGGAAGAAGAAAAAAGAAAAAGTAAAGTGGCAAACCGATATAAATGCTTTGGACAGTATCGTACAAGTACATAACACTGCCAATATCAATTTCCTGAACAGCACTTGTGCTATCTGCTGCTCAAAAGGAGAAAGCAAATGATCGAATATAACAGATGCTACAGCTTTTTCAGGAAGTCAGAACTGCAACAAAAACGGAGGCTTATGGATGTCTTCAGTTTGAAGTGAACAGGAGGGAACTGAGATTTTCCATGAAATAATTTCACACCAAAAGCTTACACAGTAAAAAAATGACAGGGCTAAAATAACACTCGGGGGGGGGGGATAAGAAAAGAAAAACACATCATATTTTTGCTGCCAATTATTTTGAACATGTCTCACATCTATAAGAGATCCATTACGAGCCTCTTTAAGTGTTGAAGCTAAATAGAAAATGAAGGACTGCAAAAACATAGAGAAAGGATATAAGGCCTACCAATGCTGGCCATGTGAAAGACTACAATGCCAGGATTTTTCAATAACTAAACAGTTTCAACCAAGGTATATACATCTTTGCCAGAACATGATTTTAGGGACTTTCATACACATTTCTTGACTACTGGGTGTATGTCTACAAAATGTACCTCAAGACAAGAGTATGACAAGTGCATGACAAGTGTATGTACTGTCATGGACAAATGAAACCAAAACAAGCCAGAACACCTTTCGCATCTCGTGAGCGCGATTTCACACCACTACTTATACGGTTGCCAAATATGGTATAAGCCCCACAATAGGTGAGAAACCATAATCGTGATAATATTAACATATATTGCTGAAATAAAAAACAAAACGCATCCTAGCTAGCCCTAGCTTGTTCGTATTTCAATTGTCCATGACTACCTCAGACAAGTGTATGTCTATAACATGAACCTATGAAATGTATATAATACCTCTTAGATTACTGGCACTACAATGGACAGCGAGCTGCTAATGGCAGTTTTGTAAACAAATATAAAGCATGCCTTAGTATTAGCTGTACTGTGACAAAATGCAAAAGAGAAAAAATTGTTTCACACAATTTTCGTCTGTATCTGCATAGCGTTAGTTTCACATGTGTAACATTAGTCTTAGGGCAAAATTTGAAAATAATTGCAAGCAGCAGTTTTGATGCCAAGCTTAATGTGTACAAACAGCAACAACAACAAAGCAATTCGTTTTTTTTTTTTTTTTTCGTAATTGAGCATTAGGGACAGGCCATTTCAAAAGCCCAGCTGTGTTCATGACTCCTCTGACAGGAATTCAATATCTCAAAGATCAAAGACATGCAAACAGCAGAAATTTTACAATAAAGACAAGATTAGATCAATAATCATATAACTACATTGCAACTAACCAAAGCAATTATATCTATGTCACTTATTACAGACGCATCCACACGATTAGCAAAATGCACCAGACCAGTGAATGTCATCAAAACACAGACTCATCAGAAATGTAATTGTCTTATTGTTAATTCTTAAATATCAATACTTGAACTAGTACCTTGTCCCCGAACTGGTTTTAAGGACCACTGCAGGTTATATTTTTTAAGTTGGAATAATAACCTGGCACGTACTGATTGCCTTCTCGCCCACAAAATTATTTGAAGTAAACAATATGACACCAGAAATGCCGCAGCACACTAAATATGTTATCTTTGGGAACACAATGTGTGTTTGTCAAAGGACGCCGTGCACAGAAGAGCTCCATCCAGAGATGGTGCATTTCAGATGGTGCATTTCGCCAAGTGTAGCACGGCAAATTGTTACGCGAAAAATCTGCAAGAGGTGATCTACTACACAGCCTCGTGTAGCGTGTCCGTTCCTCGGGATGTTCATGAAACGTTTCGCTACTTTACCTAAGACTTCATGCACAAGTCCAGTCTAGGAACTGCCGCAGTTACACTACAGGCATCGACTTGCAATGGGAGAAATATCAAGACGGCTGAAGCACTCGGGTAGTACCGCATAAGGCAGAACATAGTTTGGTCAGCACTTATTGGTATTTACAAAAGCAGTATGGTGACAAACGCAATCTCGGAACTGCTTCACTCAACAATGATAGTCTAGCATCTCTGTTTCAACATCTATTCGCTTTCCTATCGGATAGCGATTTCGTTCGTTTGACAGCTGTCAGTGGCAGCGCAACGCACTCGTTCTATGGCAACTATAAACAAGAACCCATCACCATCCGCTGTAGAAGGCGCCTTCAATCAATATCAGTTCCGAGATCGACAACAACACATGCAACTAGGCGCAGCCCATGACACCAGCGATACGCTTAAGCGAAGCAGCTGTTAAGGGAACGCCGTGAGGCAGCAACAGGTGTGCAGGCAATGGAGCTACGGAATGCCTTGACAAAACGGCTTTCAAAACCGGAGAAACAATCAATTCATGTTCTGCGTCTGTTAATTCGGACAGAACTAATTCTTCCGAACTCGTGAATTTGCGCACACAGTGCACAAATACCCAATTATTTAAAAAAATAACGATACAATAAAAGTAGGACGGGTATTTGAACAGTCGAGAAATGGCAGAAATAAAGCGTTGCCACCAAGAAATTTGCGATCGTAATGCCGTAGAACCTTTTCGCGACGGGGTTCCAAAAATAGAAGTTCGCAAGAGGAATAACCGGCCGCTCCGAACGCGAGAGAATGTTTGCAGTCAATGCGCACGTCAGTCGGAGAACACTGCAAACGGCTTCTACAACGACGACGTCGAAATGCTGAAATCCAGGTAAACTACAAAAGTAAGGGCACTCACGTCGAACACGTAGAGGTGAAATAGCAGGGCTGGAAAATAGTACCATTACACAGAAATTCCTAATATGAACTTCGCTATCAAGCAGGAAGCGCAGAAAGCGAACCATAGAGAGCGAACCGTGAGAGCGATGGAACGATGTCAGCAGCATCAGTGTTGCCTGATCTGTTTTCACGGCGGCGGCATTATCTGGCTAAATACGGCAGTTAGGCCGGCCACGCTGCGCTACTATTCCATGCAACGCTTTCGGCCGTGCGTTGCGAAATAGGATATGCTGTTCAACTCAGCGTTACTAGAGCCATACGACTTTTTTAGCCAGTTACTATGTGTATTTTTTTCGCCAACTGCGTTAACAAGATTTCCCAACAAGAGGGCACGGGCCTTTTGTGCAGCGGTTCACTTCTGGCTTCTCATGACGAGTTGCCCCCCCCCCCCCCCCCCCTTTTTTTTTTTCTCTAAGTTTCCACAGAATATCAGTGTGAGTGAGAGCAAATAAGCTGTAAATACGCGGAATATCTTTTCAAGATGTTCAATACAATGAAGGTTGCTACCAGAATTTCATACGGTATTTTCACCATACAAAAAATTTAATGATCCGATCCACCATTTTGATGAACGTCTCTATTCTATAAATGAGGGGGGGGGGGGGGGAGCGCCACAGTTTAACACAAATGGCGAAGCATTGATCGCTATAGCTCGTGTAGTCTTATAGACCGTATAAACTGCAGTAAACATTTACTTCTATGAAGTATGGTACGTCCCACGAAACACACAAGCAGCTATTTGATGTCTAAAAGATCTCTTGAACGGATAATTCAAAAGTCTAATAGCTGTCCTGGTCAAGACATTTTCTAGCCGTGGACGTCTACAGGTACTTCAGTAAGCCCTGCTAACGTTACGCTAAAAGTTGGCTAATAAACATATCGACAACAACAACTTCAAGAACTGTATTAGATGTTCCCAGAATTCTGTAATAATGACTTTGGAAACATTATGCAGGCTTTTATAAAACATCTTGACAAGAACAAGAATTTTATTAGATGTTCCCAGAATACTGTTATAAATTATAACAGAATTCTGGGGACGTCTAACAAATTCTAATTAAGCTACAAAAGCCTGCATATTGTTTCCGAAGTCATAACGTATAATGGCTTCAGAAACAATATGCAGGCTTTTATAGCTGTCTTTAAAGCAGCATTTATAGTTTATCATCCTACAGTGACGTGGTAAGCAAAATTATTGGCCACTTCTTCCTCATACCATGCATCCGTATGCTAGCTTCATAGTACACATGTTACTATATAGAACTGAAAATTAAATTGAAGCATTACAGTATTTATAATAACTTGCATAAAATTGTTTAACATATATCAAATGTGCAATACACATCCAAAGCAAATGAGCATAACAACATGCAGAAAAAAAATTACCTGACCTTGTGAGAAAGTGGCTTTATTGACTAATAAATTAAAGGACATCCAGAATTATTTTACAAAATTTTTTAATACAGTAGAAAAGGTGACCACATAAGACGGAGCTGCAGTAACCACAGCAATCTAGGTCCCCTCTTGGATTCTACTGGCTGCCCACAGAAGTTCGCTCTGTAATACAACAGTGAAGAAAAAAGTAAGCCACACTTGATTTACAATAAAGATGTGCGATTCGGTATTTCAAAGAGCAACATATATGTGCCGTTGTTTTACCTCGGTCACATTTACTTTATAAATTTAAGCAATACTTTCTCTCAAAATCTTATGCTGTACGATGACGTTCAGAATTATGTTGCAGATATGATATGAAAAAGCTACTGTAGAGTGAAATTAAACTGGCAAATGGTTTGATCCACACACGACTTGCAGCAGGTCATTTTAAGTAGTGGTGTTGGTGAGTTGTAACAACAGGTGTGCTTAGCCTGACAAGGCCGGCAACTGCTCCTTCCGAGTGTCTCTTAGAATATCCCTACGATATTGTGCCACATGTCAATAAAACCATTCTCTTCCTAAAGAGACCCTTAACACTTAACTAATCATAGAATGGCCTCACTATATTAAAGGACGTCGTCTCACGAATCTCATGCCGCAAAAAGTTTTCCAATCCTCCAATTATAAGTGAAGTTACCACACCAATGCAAGACTATTTTCCTGCCTGCTAGCGTGCTGGAAGCTACACAGAGGAGTAGCCAAGAGAGCAAAGTCCCGGTATACTACGCAATGCAGCACGCTGCTGCCATCTTAAAGGCCACACGCAGCTAGAATTTCTGTAATCATTCAACCAATTATGTGAAACTCTGGCTTTACCTCCCAGATCACAAAAGAACGTTCTGCTACATATGGTGCATGCAAATATATTCGAGTCTAAACTTCGCGCCAGCACGGGCCCGCCAAAACAAAAGTGGCGTGCAAGTTGTAGCAGGTAAACGTATACGTACCGTAAGGAACTGTACCGTATCTGCAGGAGCTGGTCAAGGCTTTAACGTGAGCAAAAGACTTGGGAAGAGAAGCATGAGCACTGGCGAGCGAACGCTTGCGAGCATGAGCACGGCCCTTTGAATCGCTCGCGGAAACTTCAGCGCGCCCCCCTGGTGTGGTCCAAGACACGTGGTCCAAGAGCAGATAACAGTTCGCTCAAACGGAGCGCACGTTTGCGACTGCGCGCGGCCAGATCTGTTGGTGACGATAGCTGCTATCGCGATTCCAGCTTCTTCCCCGCTTGTTCACGCAAAGGGAATTAAAGGAAGGCACGGCTCTGATAAGGACGCTAAACGGGCGCGCACGTGTGCGCCCGGCCGTTTTCTTTCTTTTTTCTAAACTTTGGACTGTCGTGACAGACTCATCGAGTGAAAAAATCGGAAAGGAATCAAATCACCCCGCAGGCTTTTTCTGCTTGTTCACCCAAAGGGGGAAAGCAGCGAAAGGCTTTATGATGCGACGTTAACGGATTGCATATGGCTTGTTAAAGTCGCACGGAATGTAACGCTGCGCGTCGGGCACGCGCATTTTCAATCTTTTTCACTTTCACGCGCACGCCGAAGCATGTCGCACATTTTCCGACAAAAACATCTAAAAAAGTTCTTGAGTTATACGCTCTGAAGGCGTTCACCAAAGTATACTCCGGTGACGCCAGAGGTGGGCTGTTACCACAGCTGAAACACAATAGCATATATGATTAACCGTACTTCCTGCTACATAATGTTTCCAACAACATCTGTTTAACGCCTTCGCGTAGACCAAGACGTCTATAGCCGTTTGTAGCCGTTCCGAGAAGTTTTCAAGACGTTTTGTGTTTCGTAGGGTGTCACGTGCGTGCAGGCAAACATGAATACTCGCTCGATGATCCCGAGCACTCGCTGTCAAAATGCTGGCCTGCCTCAATAGCAGCGTGGTACGGCTGGTGGTCAATCTTCCAATTTTCGCATCGGAGAGATGCGTTTCTTGACATGCATTCATTTAGGGAAGCGAACGCGCACGTGTTTGTCCTGAAATCAACGTTTCGCGCTGCCTCTCCAACACACGGCGCGAGGGCCGCGTATGCGCTTATCTAAGTACAGGGTAATTGAAAGTGTAAATAGACAGTCAGGAGTCATCAGAAAGAAAGTGAGAGAAACAGAGACAGTGAATTGGATGCAAAGAATGGAAACAAAAAATACCATGCAGATTTACAAGAATGAGAAGAAAAAAATTAGAAGAGAAAATATGTACGATAAAACACGAAGGGAAGTACATGCTTTGCTATTTGAGGCTCGAGCCGGTTTCCTAAGGAGAAAAACATACCGGAGCAAATATATACGGAACTAGATGAGGCATATGTGTATTCTGCAGCAAACATCCGGTTAGCACCCGCACATCCTAATGTAATGCGAAGGGATTCACCTAGTGAGACCCGTAGGCATAGGCGGAATGTTTTCATTATTCCGGGGGAGGGGGGGGGAGGGGGGGGGGCTGACCAGCTTTCCGAACGCCACCCATGTACGCATATATATATATATATATATATATATATATATATATATATAATAACAGATAACAGTTAAACTGGAAACTTCGCGTGACCTCGAAAGATTGTTCACTGAAGTGACGAGCTTATATGAGTACTATTTGCAAGGCCTCAGAGTAGGAGAAAAATAAGCTTTAGGGCCCATTCACATTTGCGACTAGGCGAGGTCGCGCGACCAGTTGCGACTGGCGACCAGAAAACTACTCAAGACGAACGATGTTCACACTTACAAATGCGACCGACGAGTCGCTAAACCGAAATGTATCACGATATGCCGTTCACGTCTGCTTGAAATGTCATCGCCGCGTAAAATAAGCGTCAGCGTATACGGACGTCCTGTTCCTTCGCATCTGATTGGTTCAGCTGTTCTGCGACTGCGGTCGCCCGACTGAAAAATCGAGCAGTGAAGGCTCATTCACACCGGCGACTGACAGCGGTCGCGCGACCAAGTTGGTCGCAAAGCGACCAGTCGCAAATGGTCGCTTTTCTCGAAAAGCAACCGTTTTGGGCCAGTCGCTCACTGCGCGATTTTTCAGTCGCGCGACCGTGGTCGCAAAGCTGCTCAACCAATCAGCGCCGCGCCGAAAGTGATGTGTGTCGTCGTCCTCGCCAAATGCAATGTCCGCGTCACGATATGCAGGCTACAGGCCGGTAATTGGTGTCTTGTCTTGTGATTCTGGGACGCAGCAGTTGCAGCAACATGTCGAATGTACGCGGTCGCATTCGCTGGAAGCTAAACAGCAGGAGAAGAAAGCACAACACAAACCCTTTTTCCAGCTGCCGTTCGTTGAATGAGCACGCCACTCAAAGGTGAACAGCGGGTGAACAGCTTTGCTTTAATAATATGCACCGAATAACACGCAATGCGAACTAGAAATTACAACTTGCTCTCTCTCGATAATACTCGTTGTCATGCGCACAAAGTTCGGGCAGGAGGCGGCGTGCGTGGCCGGTCACTTCACACGAGCGGAGGCACGGGCGCACCCACGAGCGTCGCGTTTTCTTCGGAGGCTTCCGCGCTGCCACAGCTGACACCCCGGTGGAGCACATCAGCACATGCAGGGACGGCGTCTTCCTGTTCGCTCGAATCAAAATCCAGCCATCGCTCGAATTAAAATCCATGGCTGTTGCCGGAACGCGAAACCAATTTACACAGTGCCAGCGAAGTGCGCGCTAACTGCGTAGATCCCTAGAATTCTCGCTGAAGAACGAGAATGTCCGGGATTGCGACTTGCAGGTCGCGCTCAGCCGGGCTTGCCGGTGTGAAAATCAGTCGCCTTCGATCGCTTTTTGTTCGCGAGTCGCAAATGGTCGCGCGACCTCCTCAAGTCGCCGGTGTGAATGAGCCTTGAGCGACTGGCCCGAAATGGTAGCATTTCGAGAAAAACGACCATTTGCGACTACTTGCGACTGGTCGCTTTGCGACCAACTTGGTCGCGCAACCTCGCCTAGTCGCAAGTGTGAATGGGCCTTTACAGTCTGCGAGTCCCCTCGCACCGCCAAGAGACTGGTGCCTCTTGGTTGAGCCATACGACAAGCAGATTCAGCTAAACACGTTAGGGAGATAAGTGTGTTTTGTGCGTATTAAGTCGCACAAGTACACATCTATGAAAAAAGCAATGTAACGACTTGTAAAAGTTTTACTACAAAAGATACAATCAAGAAATCTTTTCCTGATGAAAGGTAAGTTATTGAGAAAACATAACATATATAAACATTAAACGATATATAACAATTTCTGAACACAACTTATGACTAGAATTATTAGCATAAGCATATAATGTGATTCCATAACGCCATAGTTTCATTACATGTCAAAGCATGACTTATGCCACTGGTTTCGTTTATTTTCCGGAGGCAGAACAAATGATTATAGAGTAAAAATTATCAGGTGCTGAAATAAACATGTTAACAAACAAATAAATAAGACAGCGATATCTCAAAAGCGCGAAAGGACTCGATAGCAAATATAGGAACAACGTGGATTGTGTTATTAGAGGCAAACGCAGCATACGACGAACAAAAATTAATAAGGAAAATGCACAGATAGACTAGGGAGTTTTACAAAGAGCGCAACCACGCGTCTTTTCTTACCCAAATGCCCTCACTCTGCTTGCGCTGTTATGGACCCCATTTTCGTTCCTTTGTATAACTTTTTGCGTTGTTTTCTAAGCCAGGTGGTTTGCTTTGACTTATAAGTTGGTGCCTTTCTCTCTCCTATTAAAGACATCAGTTCGTTGTCTGATGTGATGATTTCACCATCATTGAAAAAGTGTTCGTTCGGAACTTCGGGCACTTGATCTGGAAATGAAGTCGTCGGCAAACTTATTCAAATTGATTTTGCAAGAGAGTTCTTTGTGGGCGTGCAAAATTGCCAGATGGTTCAAACGGGCTTGTGCAGTCGTCGACCGCAAGTACATTTTCAGTCGCCAAAGGCAAGAAAAGGACCTCTCGGATGTGGTCGACGATACCGGTATGGCCAACGCATTTTTTTTTAGCTTGGCCATTTCCGGGAAACGGTTTCGCAGGTGTTCGCCCTTGCCCCCCGCAAACATGTGCACAACTTCCCCAAATGTGTGCAATGATGCCGACTTTTGTTGGCTTAAAATGTCAATCAGCATATTTCTGTGCAAAATCAGGCGTCCTGGTTCAAGGTCGTCACCGTAGAACTATGTAATATATGCTTTGTCTTCCTTCCCTATGGCAAGCTGCTCAAGGTGGGACTTATGCTGCCATATATCAGGTGGATACCTGTTGTTTAACGAAGACAGCACTGTGTCAAGTACTTCATAGAACCTCTGGTGGTACATGTCACTCGCTGATGAAACACGTGAGTTGAGGAACCTTCTTGATATCGGCGTGGAGTCTTCTTTCGCCTAGCGGCTAGAACACACGGGTCCTCAACTTATACTTTTCCTGCCTCTGTCATACATATGTGGGTCACGCGCTTCATTTTGGAGTTAATCTGCGCCGAGTTCAAACTTGGGTCAAATGAGATGACTGGTCCCTTCGCGTGCGCTGTCTCCCCGCGCGCCTAGTGTTATGTTTCCGCTGGTGCTTATACGGTCGAAAATACGCTTCCTTTTCAGCGTCAGACGGGTTCTGGCGAAGTACCGATAAGCGAGGTGCCCACTACTGGTTTTTCGTTGGTGCTCATGCTGTGTTTGTAGCCGGTGCACATTGCAACGTCCGCAGCCGCGGTAGAAGCGAGCTTGACGCCTGTTTTCTATTTATAATTTTATTGCGACAGCAATTGTATCGACACTCCAGGCAAATTTTCGCTGTCGTCGTCGCCGTGATATTCCGTATAACGTCCAAAAGTCATATGAGTGTGCGACCCATACACTACGGATGCGAGAAAAAGCCCGTAACCCTGAGCCGTAACACCTGATGGACATTATCTTCCTACGCGCTCAATATTCGGGTTAGAGGTCACGTGATCAAATGCGCGCATGGGGAGGAGAGCACGCGTCTTCTCATCTATAGCCCTGCCGCAGCTGCAAATTACTGTGTGCGGTTGACGCTTACGCGGCCCGCGTATCTAATTGTTGGTAATCATTGGGGGGTGCAATAATCAAGGGCGAGCAGGGATGGCTGTTAACTTCATGCGCTCTGTCTTCCTTTTTAGGCTGTTTTTCCGCGCCCAAGTGTTGCAGATCGCATCGCCTACGAGACAGGGGTAATTGGAGATCGCTGACAGAAGACGTCGATCCTGTAGTGGACATAAAAATATGCAGATGATGATGATGAATCTAATTGTCGGAGTCGCGGTGAATCGCATGGCTGTACAACCATTCGCCCCCGCTGCTGGCGTTCATCATAATGCCAGCGTTGTGATAGTGACTGCTCGTGGTCATCCGGCGGGATATTTACAGGTTTACATGGTCCGTGCATTGCACGATGTTTGTTATTTTAATGAGTAAATAAATGTTACTACAATTAATATAGTCGATATAAGCAACGTACAGACTCGTGTGAGGGCCACACTTTTCTGCCGCAATTTTGACGAGCCTTACAAGGGACGTACCGGGCCATTTTATTTAATTTTTCCAACTATGAGTACGAAATCCGCCGTAAACCTCCGCGATCGCCTCCTCTCGCCTTCTATAGTCGTGTACAACTTGAGAAGACAGCGGCATTTGCCCCTCAAAGGCGGATGCACACGAGCATACACCGATGGGTGTGCACTCTAGACTGACGTCATGAGCCGGACGGCTGGTGACCCCGCCGACGGAGGACATGGCAGCCCGGGCTTCGAGCTGGGCCGAGTTGCGTTAGCGGGACTATTTCTTTAGTCGCGTTGGAAATCGGCTGCTGCGCTTCAGTGGTCAGGGCGGGGCGCCTCTCCTGTCATCTTAAGTAAGTTATAACCGACTTTCTTTTTTTTTTATATAATTGCGACGTGTGAAAGTACGCTGCGCGGAAAAATTAGCAGTGGAGCGCGATCGGCATCTCGCTGAACGTGATTGCTTCTCGGTTGGATATTTTTTAAAAATTTGCTTTTAAGTTGGGGGTACGGTTCTTACACGGATTTATACGGGAAGAATCTTTTTCGTGTAATAGTCTTATGCTTCGCTATCATTAATACTGCTTCGCCTTTCCGGCAAAACTGCAGCCTCTTTTTTTTCTTTCTGAGTATATAGAAGCTCTGCGGCGCATGACTGCTATTGATTCTGATTTCGAGTGAATCCGGCTTGGCCTCACTTCGGTTACTGAGTTAATTAGATATATTTATGGCCTCTGCATGCACGTTGCGATGTTTTCATCCCCAATAAATGTTGTAAATTATTATGTTTTTTTTTCATGAGTCGCTAGCATTACCTACTGCATGGAAAGAGAAGCAATGCTGAGACACGTATCATTCACGTGTATTTCACACACCGTTGATGAAAGACTCTGCCGAAGAGGTCACTGAAGTCTGCAGGTCTTTTTCAATGTCAACAAAGTGTGCAAAGCAATGCGTAGCGAGTTTAACATACAGCAACATATTGATTCTCTAGACATATATAGGATATCCATATCATTAGAAATAATTGTTAGCTGGCTACCTCATTCTCTTTCAAAATATAATAAATTTTGTCCTGTGTACATATTGAAATATAATGTGTCTGTGTATGGTGTTCACACTGGAAATTAAAATAACATGTTGAAGTGAAAAAAATACGCATGAGGGAGCCGCCGTTGGTGCTTCTAATGCGCTTGCTTTCCTATTGCCAGGATTTTCAGAAATAAAGCGAAATTATGAATAAAAGCCGTGCACGCCCGCCTCAACAATGATGCAGTTAGCTTTTAGCCACAATAACATTTTAAGAGAAAATGTAAAGGCAACTCAAAAGAAACCATGAAAGGTTTGGGTAGCAGGACTCTGGTAGTGACATTGTAGGAGCGGGGGGTGAGGCTTCGGCATCGCCGGGGGAGCCGGAGCCCCCCGTAGTCGGCGCCTATGCCTGTAGGTAACGTTCACCTTCCAGAAGCGCTTGGGTTGAAAGTGGACAGAAGCACCAATCGGTAAGCAGTCGAGATAAGCAAGATACGTTTAGAGCTTTGGTGGGAAAAAAGCAGGGAAGAGATTGATACGACCGGATCAGTTACAGGCGCTAGGTAGCGGTACAAGGTAGACAGCGAAGTTTTGAAGGAAAAAAATTAAGGAGATGTATGCAAAAATGCCAGAATGAAAAACATGTATAGCATGCCTTATTAAATCAAGCAGGCTGGGTGACTATTTGTCACCGCCCCGTTTCAAAGGGAATGCCAATAAATAATAATAATAATAATAATAATAATAATAATAATAATAATAATAATAATAATAATAATAATAATAATAATAATAATAATAATAATAATAATAATAATCATCATCATCATCATCATCATCATCACTAGGCTGCCGGGGCTAGAAGAGACGCGTGAAACACGCAACTGAGCAGCAAACAGCACCGTGTTTCCAGGCAGATGCTAAAGGCCTGACAGAGGTCTCTGCCTGCGCATACAGGTGCAGCAGCATGCGCATGCAAAACAGATCACAGGTAATTACACATCAAATATATACCAGCCAATAAAAGCAAATGGGTCCAACTGGTCATACCAGTTGGACCCATTTACTAGCATATTTTGAGCGTGAGGTTGCATTTAGCGAAATGTATGGGGGCACGTGCTTCCGTGAAGCAATTTGTTGTAGTGCAGTTGCCACGCAATCAGACAACCTGGTTTATTTGGCTTAACAGAGGTCACTTAATTATAATAGTAATAATCTTCAATATAATAAAAGTAAACAAAAGCACACACACACACAGGTTCAGCCGAGTCACCAATTACTTTCAAGTGGGCGACTTCAGAGGCCCAATTGGGTAACCACTTGGAAGTCAGTTCGATCCAATAGGCTTGCAACAGAAATCTAGCTGGGCAACCAGTTGTATTTAGTTAACTTCAGTCAGATCTAACTGGCTGACCAACTGGCCACCAGTATTTTTCAAGTTGGCTACTGCTTGAATACAATTGGAAATCTAATGGGATTCAAATAGTGTTTCCAATTCGTATGGTCCAGTGGGTGGCGAAAATCCAATTGGTTCAACACCAGTTGGCGGTAGTTGGAAAATTTTCAATTGGACCAACTAGACTTTTTAAAATGGGATGAGTATAAACCATACTTCGCATTACAAAACAAATCAACTTGACCACCATGCAGCGTGTATGTTATATTTTTATTTACAGCAATTCTTGGTTGTCCTGCTTCACAGGAAAAGCAAAAGGTACAGGGCTAAAGGTGCTCATGGCACCTGACTGTGGTCCTGACTCCTATACAAGATGTTTTGTGCTCCGCAGTAGCGACAAAATGCATTCAGAGCAGATAAAGCGCAATAGTTACAATGACGTAACGGTCTACATATAGCACGGAAAGCAACAAAAATAACCTTCACTTCAGTCACAAATTATTAAAAAAAAGGATGAAGCACTTCATACATAAGTAAAGCACAAAGTACAAGCTATATAATCAACCGAAACCAAGTAATTTGCCTTCATAACACCTTTTATATGTAGTCATAGAAAATTAGTCAATATGATTTATTAATTCTTCTTGCTGTTAAGGAGGTGTTGAATTTAGTATTTTAAACTTTGAATGGCCATAGTTAGTCCTAACCCGTGGGATTCTGTAATGTATTGTTCTTAAGTTAAATGTTTTATTTGATGAAACGTACTGCTCCAGAAAAGCTTCGCGATTTTACCTAATTTCTTTTGTACATGGAGTTGCGAGCTTTGATTTATACAATATTTCTAGCTTTAGTAGCTTTAGTTTCTGTCCTACTAACTTAGTACTTTCGTTGTATTTGAGATTTTCCAGAGCTATGATGGATTTATTATGCAAAGTGTTTAAACTTTGATAATAATAGTCCTCATTGTGCCACACACAAGTACTGTAGGTGAGATTGTATAAGCGCCATATAAACAATGTGTTTATACTTGTCAGGTGTGAGATACTTAACATTCCATAGAGTACCAATATCAGGAGATAATTTAAGTTTTAGGTAATTCACTCGTTCGTTCCATGACAGATGTTGGTAGAAAACGCCAAGAGACTTGAGTGATGGAGTGTGCTGAATTTTTTCATTACGAAAGACTTGAGATTCCAATAATTTGACCATTTCTTGCTACAAGTTACAGTTAATGTTGTGCTTCAATGCATAAAACGACGTTTTGTTAAGAAACTAACCGGAACGCCAATGCATTTCTCCGCAAAGTTCGGGAATTAATATCTCGAAACTGGTGTCATCCTGAGAATTAACTCCAAGTGGATCCGCCTTGCGAACTCCACGGCTACAATTTGTAAATTGCAGCATGGGCCATCAGGTAATTAGTTAAAACCTAATTAGTGAATTTTTGTTGATTAGTCAATTATGCATTTCAATTTTAGTGCAAGTAATGTCCACCTCTTTGAGTAGACCAGCTCATTAACTAGACTTGGGCTATCTGTCACAGGCAACCTTAAATAAATTTTGAAAGTGTTCGCTGAAACACCCTGTATATATATATATTGCTCGTAGGAACCTTTATACAGCGTGCGTAAAAGGAAGACAAAAAAAATATATATTAAGGAAGAGGAAAGAAGTCTCATGCGGCATCCGGTTCTCCGGCCGCTTCAAGAAGCCAACCAGGAAACGTGGTGATTTACAAGTTGATCTAAATCGAACCGACTTCCGCATCGCTATTGTAAGCAGCGCGAAAACGGACGAGGACGGCTATAAGGAATAACATGGGACGAGCGTTGTACTGTGTTCTTCCTTGTCGTACTCGTTCGAACGTTTTCGCGCTGCTTGCAAAATGGATCATTCCCAACTTGCCCGCTGCCCCACCCTTCCAAATAGCATTGCGTCTGCTCAAGTGACTCCTAGCTGTCTATCCCTTTTCACCAACTTACCTTCCTAATGTGTCTCGATCACTTTGCCCGAAAGCTTCACTTTCAGGAGCAGTGAAATAAATATTCGCATTTGCTTCAGTATTCAAAGGCCGATATTCATAGGTTCTTCAAAGTTCTTTATCGCAAATTGGTGTGCCACGTGAGTTTTGCTGCAGATTACAACCAAGAATTTCTTAAAAAAAAAAAAAACTGCATTATTGGGAAAAGGACCAATTGGCGGTTTGGTTCGAAGAGCGGTATCAAGGTTTCAACAACTCTATGTACGGTGCGCGCATTGCTTGCGAAACGCTGATGATAATTTCAGACTGCAATTACAGACTTAAAAAAAGAAAGAAATTCTGGGGTTTTACGTGCGAAAACCACGATCTGATTATGAGGCACGCCGAAGTAATGGACTCGGGATTAATTTTGACGACCTGGGGGTCTTTACCGTGCCCCCAATGAACGGGACACGGGCGTTTTTGCATTTCGCCCCCATCGAAATGCGGCCGCCGCAGCCGGGATTTGAAACCGTGACCTCGTGCTTACCAGCCCAACACCACGGCGGGTGGGCACGGAGTGGTGGCGTGATAAACATGACGAGTGCCATTAAGAGAGAAACAGAACACGCGAAAGCACGCACAGGTTATTTACCACCTGTTGACACTTCTCAATCACCGTCATCGCCTACTCTGGTGCTCGGGCCACGCGGGGGTACAGGGGAACGAAAAGGCTAACGCGTTAGCTCGAGGGTTTACTAACCGAGCGACGGCGTCCTCTTCTAACCCCAACCACTCGCACTATCCCTCACAAAATCCTACCAATTTAAATGCCAAAGACATGCTTGTTCATCAGCGCGGAGTCCGCAGAAAATATCCGCCGCCTCACCCACAACTTAGCTGGGAAGAGGCCGCCGATTGGCGTAAAATACAGACTGGGGTATTCTCCCATTTAAAATTGCTAAACGCCATGTATCCCACTCGTTATAGGGCCAACTGTCCTTGGTGCGGTGGCATACCTACCTTAATACATTTAACCTGGGAGTGCGCTAAGCACACTCATAGACCAAATACCAGTAACACAATGGAGCAGTGGGAGGCACAGCTCGCCCGCTCCGACCTGGCAAGAGAAAAGTCTTTAATTAGCCTGGTCAGGCAGGCGGCAGAGGCCAGTGGGGCCCTGGACTGAGAGGCTCCGACCACCCCTCCTAAATATCTTTTCCATTCTAATAAAGTTTCTATTTCTATTTCACATGCAGGCTATATATACGGCAGTGGACACCTGGATTCTTTCCACCTGGTTATTTTTGTATTAGTTCTGTGCGCAGACCGTTATGTAAAATTATGCTCAGACATTACGTAGGCCCGCGTTTGTATTTATCCATTTTAGTCGTACACCAACCGCGGTGCTAAGCACGAGGTCGCGGGATCAAATCCAGGCCCCGGCTGCCGCATTTCGATGGGGGCGAAATGCAAAAACGCCCGTACGTGTCCAGTACATTGGGGGCACGTTAAAGATCCCCTCGTGGTCAAAATTAATCTGGAGTCCTCCACAACGGCGTGCCTCATAATGAAATCGTCGTTTTGCTACGTAAAACCCCAGACTTCAATTCCCTTTCTGTCGCGGTGTGTAGGTATATGGATATACAACTTACTTTTGAATGTTCCGACTATAATGACGACAAAGGAAAAAGCGCTTGAACATAGCCCTCAATGTAAACGCAACACTCCGCTACCGAAAAACAATGTACTTAAGTACGGAAAATAGTGCAAACGAATGGTGTTTCGGGAGGCGCACAACCTGCAGGTTTGACGAGAAGTTCGACGCGTTACTATCTGTATTATCGCTGTTAATTAGTGTTCTTGCTTGGACCAGAAGGTCCCAAACTTTATAATAACCACCGCGTCTACTTGTAACAGATATCTTAGCTCATTTCGTAATAAGACGCACCATCTCTATCAATATTTGGAATCAATTAAATTTGTAATTATGACGACTATTCCGACGTGACCTAATGTTCATGCTACAAGTTAAGAATTTTTTTCTACAATGTTTGCGCCGTGTCTCCAGAAAGATATATACATTGATATATACATATATACATATACAGATATATACATATATACTGAGCCTTAAAAACGCTCAGTTATAATTTCTGACTGAATTGGTTATGCACGTAATCGTGTGCTTGTTCCACTCGTATGTAGTAAGCATATGCGAAAAATAAAATTTGCATCTCATTTCAAACATGGATCGATAGCTTAAAGCCCCGCTGCTGACAAAAAGTCAGCAGGGACGTCAGCGAAAGAGAGTTTATCAGCCCTGTCGTCATAGCAACAGCCTTGTCCGTTTTATTGTGGGTCATATATATCTAGGCAACAACACCTAAATTGCCTCTTCAACACGTGTGTGGCTCAAATGATGGGGTCGTTATCTCATGCCAAGACACATAATCTTCTTTTTTTTTATTTTTACGTAAGCTGGCATTTTAGACACAAATTGTCATACCTCTGCTTCGTAACCTCCTATTGACGTCGAATTAGAACTTGCCTAAACCTCAAGTCCTTGACCAGTCTTTGATGAAAACCGGTAAAGAAATAAGCGAAAGCACCAGGCTAAAGTATCCTTTCTTATTTTTCTTTACACTTTTTTTCTTTAGGTGGCGACATAATTAGCTGTAAACTTCCTTAATTAAACATTTTGCATTTTATAATATTGCATGATATCGAGTTCATTTATCGAGCAAGCTTGCCCGCAAGAGAAAAGTACAAGTTTGCCGCTGTAGCTGCCAACCATACTGACAGCATGGTCGGCAGTCGCCTGATCGAGTGAATCGGTCAGCAATCGGCCTCCTATTTAGGGGGAGTCATCGTGCGTTTTGTAACCACCGATGTTCATCGCGACAATTCGAGAATAAATACGCTTTGCATCGTGTACATGTTATAGTGACGGCCCACCTATACTATACTCTATACTGGCTATACCATACTCGTGACGTAATAACGCAGAAATGAATAGCACAGATAACATAAAAAAGACAAAAAAAAAATCGACAGAAAAAGTCATAATTAAGGAAGACGCTGCTATATGATATCATGCGTGTAGTGCTCTGTATGCGGAGCAAACACATTGTGGCGTGGGAGATAAAAACCAAGAGAAGGACTGCAGGTTAAGATTGCTCAAACTTTTACGGCCCCAGGATCTATGAGACGCACTTCAGTGGAGAGCTTCGCATTAATTACAATCTCCTGAGATTCTTCAGGCGTGCAGTAAAATTTCCGAATGCAGGCGGTTCTGCCCTCACCCTTTGTCGAAATGCGGCCATGAATCGAATCCGTGATCTCATTTTGAGCAGAGAGCACCGTAGCCGCCAACTCACGGTAAACGCAAGGACAGGGGAGATCACGATGAGCCGAATAGAAAGCGGAGGATCGATGGTTAACGCAGAAAAGTAGGAGCACAAGATGAAGGACGAGTGGCTCTCTTTCTCCTTTTGCTCGCGCTGCTAATCTGTTAGCATGAATTACCAACTAGCCCGAACCCGCACTTTGCTTCAGTTAAAAGATACTTCAATTAACATGACTTGCAACTGCAAGCGGGCTTACGCTGTTTCATTGCGAGAGCGTGTACAAAACACTCTTTTTGACGCACGAGTAAGTTGAAAACATTCCACCTTGACACCTATAAATGTTTGAGTGTTCGAATCAAGAAACCACCCTCGACACACTTTGTGCTAAAGGGCGCGCTCGTGGGCAATGCTCCACACAAATGTAGTAGTAATTGGTTGTTTATTTGGATAAAGTGAAAGGAAGGAAATTACTACTGACCGCACTGTAACTGTCAGCAGTGGGGCTGAGTGGGAGAGATGATAGACTTAAGACGAAGGCTTACAAGGGTGCAAGGGGTGTTTTCACCCTCGCTCCAAGACAAGTGCATCATTATTTCGTACTGGTATTTTATCATTACACTAAATTAACAATTTTATGCAGATCGCCCACGGGCTCTCGCAGAACTAGGGCTTGTCATCCAGAACAACCCTATAAAACACTCGGTTTAGAGGCTCTTGTTTAGAAAAAAGTTTATTTAATTGAAGATGATACGAACACTGAGTCGCGATGATGGCACAATTCCACTAGAACGATAACATATGCAAAGCACGGAGCATTGTATACACGGCGCGTTTTCGTAGAAAGGTCCAAGTCCACACCCACTAACACATAGACCCACGTAAACGCTCAGTTACACATAAGGAAGTTGTCACATTATTAAAATAATGCTTCATATATACAGCGCGGCGAGCGCGCACAATGGTTATTTACCACGATGATGTGATAAAGGCACTTCGCATAACTTTGCAGTGTCGCTATTACACTACTCAAAATGATCACGCATATCACGCACATTCGGGTTGAAGCTGATATAGCAACTAGAGGAGTCGAACGAACCATTAGCGGTACGTAATTCCAACCATAGAAGTCCTCATTAGTTTTCCTGGGTATTTATGCAATTGATTTATTTAGATATTTTTAGCATAATGGGCAATTTTAACATTAACAAGGCCCTAATATGGAACTTTGTTGGCGCCGCATATCTTTTAATTTAATATTTTAAATACCACTAGAAAAATGACAGAAAACCGAAGTATGTGCTGTCGCTGTCAGTAGTACAGAGAGGACAACATACAGGACGACCGTCTTTACGCGGCCTTTAAGATCGCACTGGAGCACTCTCGGAAGCCACGGTTTTAAGTAGTTAGTTTGCAAAGCGCAAAAGAGATGGCGCTACCAGCTACAAAGCTCCTTTACAAAGCTTTTGTAACTACTAAAAGTGGTTCGTTGTTCTGGTGAGAAAACCTATGGTTGGCGCTATGGCCCCGCACACTCTCGCGTTCACAAAATGGCCACAGAGGGCAAAAAATCAACCACGGCGCGTTCCAGCATAAGCGGGCAAGTGGAGCTACTGTAATTTGGTTACATACTTCAATTTGTATTTTTTTCTGCTAGGGGCGCTTAAGGCGGCTCAATATTAGATCTATTAATGTACATATAATAACCTGCAAACACAGTCACGGTGTCATATTTTGCAAAATAAGCAGTTCATTGTTTTTATTGGACTGCTGTTATTAAAGTGCGTGCTTTGTTACTTGAATAAAGGTGTGATCAGCAGCAGTCCACTGGTATCGATTACAGTGCGTGCCGTTTATCGATTCAAATTGCACGGCGGAAAATATTTGCGAGCGAGGTGGTCGTTTCCTTTGAGCAGCATCACGCAGCTTTGGTTTAATTAGATATCAGTAATATCTCAGCCAGTTTATGCGTCCAACATTCGATAGCTGCCACCAAGCGAACTTGTTTAAAGACGGTGAACTTTCAGCTGCGGCGTTTCACTAACACAACGGCTGCATGCACGGCTTCCGCCGTTAGTGATCTGCCGCGTCTGGCCGCATAATGACATGTTGCTTGAAAAAAAAAAAGTTATAGCCAGCGCGAAAATTAATTAACCGAGCACAGTCTGCTTGAAGACTACTCACGAAAGCGGATTAACCTTTTGCAGCGCCGGGCGTGCGCGCCGGTGAGTAAAAAAGCAGTGCTTCGCATTTTCAACTTTGAATTATTACTTTGCGTGCGAGGCGGGTAAAATAGATTCCTGTAGTCATTTCTTAAAAGTAGAAAATAGTAATAATTATAAAGTTATTGCCCTCCCAAAGCAATTCAAACGAGGCTCTTGCTATCTTGGCAAGTTGCTAAAATTGCTAACATGAGTACAGCATAAATAATAAAGTTTTGGCTGTTTCTGCATAAATGATACGCCGCGATAAATTTACTGCACATTAGTGAGAAATGTACTTCCGGTGATACAGTTAGATTAATTGAATTTGAGACATAATAAAATGAATGTGTTTATTTCTAGTATCTGGCAGAAACAGTTGTCATCTAATTGAGGCTTGACTAAGCACAGCCCACACAAGGACACCACTAAAAGAAATGCACACTCAAAACAGTGTGTGCTTTTCTGTCATGGAGCGTTTTGTGCACTGTTTGTCATACATGAATCACAAACTCACCCACACTTCCACCATAGTAATTGAGGTTCTTACTTTATTTTTCGACTCCAGCCTCCAAGACTCATCCCTTTGGACTCTATTGTCTCTGGACGTACAAGTCAACCGTGAACGTGTCACCACTGGAAGTAACGTCAAGGGCCAGAATCTTCACAGGGTATATATGTTTCTGAACACTTCAAGTAGAACCGTGATTTGTTCATTTATGGGACTAACTTTTGTTTCACCATTTTTTGCTTGCATGTGTGTCATGTCTTCGTCATTTATCTTTTCAGGAAGACGGACAAAAGAGAGATTATTGGTCTGCAAGCTGCCCACGCTAAGCCACAAGAAGCTCAACTGTCACCATAATGACAACAGGTCCTCTTGAACTACGTGCCTCACCATGAAATGTTTGGAAGTTTACCAGATGGAGAGGTGTGAGCCCTATCAGGAAAGCAGTAGTCTACAGTTCTGTATCGTACCGAGCGGGAATGAGAAATTTGACATACAAGCTCAGTTGCTTTTAAGGGCGTTTTTTGACGATCAGAGAAGTAACATGTTGAGTCCCAACAAGTTGGGACTCAACATGTTAGCATGAACAGTGAAGGCAAAATAGACTTTAAGCGGGTAGAAATAACCAAACGGAGGTTATCTGATTGGTGGCTAAAATCAAGGCAGGGGTGAAATTTCACCCACCACAAAGTACAAAATATGATAATAGTCACGGCTAGGTGGTGTATGCCACCGCCCGATTTTTTAAAGGGTTCAGCCTCATCCATCCATCCATCTATCCATCCATCTCCCACATGAGCGTAAAGCAGGCGCGAACGCTAGCCGACGGGGGAGAGTAGGAAAGAGCGATCGGAGAGGGTGGTGAACGGTTGAATTGGCCGCATCTGGCTGGCATTGAAAAATAGAGGAGGCGCTGCCCTGTGCGAGCTCGTACGATCAAGAGATTGTGAGTGTACGGGAGAGTGCGCGGAGACGCGGCGTAGGTCATCATCTTCCGGGGAAAGGGGGATAGATGCACGAGCACACAACTTTATTCGAAATCATATCTTTATTGGCCAATAAGCCCTATAACGGTCACCTGTGGCATTTCGCGCCCAATGACTGATAGCTTTTTCATCAATAATTAAAGGGACACTGGCGAAAGTAAGCGGAGGTAGGCTGTAAATTACCCTTAATTAAGTCACTGTAAGGTTTGGCGCCTGCGCCCATTATCTGCTTACTTTTCATCCGGCGTTATACTGGCCAAATGCGCGTATCTGACTGGATCCATCTCACTTACAGGATTGCACCACAGAGATACAGCAGTGGTGTAACGATAGACTTGGCCAATGGCGATGCTGATGCCTGACGTCAGGCAGAGAGAGTGGTGTCAGAAGAGACCAGTGAAGAATCGAAGAAATGATGTCGCTCTCGCAGGTTGCCAGATCACCTTTTTGAGTGGTTGTATATTCAAGCGGCCATCAGACTAAGCGGGGGGTTCTATCCTGCCGTAGACGAGGCAAAGAAGCCTTGTGTGATGTAAACCGCAGACTAAGTCCGTGGGAGTTGCTGCAGGTTGCCTGCCGCTAGGCAGATTTTGTACCGCCCTTGGCTGTATGCTATTTGCCCATGTTAAGTTTGTTCACTTGATACAGTGGACTTGCCTCGATCTTTTCTAAGACCAGTGAATATTCGGGAAGCAAGAACCTGAATTCACTGTCACATTTAGCATGAGAGGAGGCTTGATAAGCGAGGAAACAGGAAAATCAGGTGGCAACGCCGCCTCGATCCAAGTTCCTGCACCAGCGTGCCGTAACGTCATTTAATTTGATGGCGTCTCCTTTGGCATGGTTAATGTTTTATCGGCGTACATAGACTACAATGTATTCTAAAGGATCGAACCTAGCCAGTTTCAAGAAATTTCACAACTCCACAACAACCGAAAAAAAAAAAAAAAGCACGTCCTTTGAAATTTGTGATTGACGTACCGCTGGCGCTGGGGTTTCGGCGCGCAGAATGATGAGACACACTACGGCGTCCCGGATCGGGCGGCATGCGGATACACGCGTCCCCTCCCCCCGATTTCGGAGGCCATGCATGCACACGCGCTCGCAAACTGCCCCTTATAGGTGCATGTTGGCGACTTCCACCGGCCAACCCGTGCTTCAGTACGGGACCATTGGCGATCACAGACGAAGCAGCAGGCTCGAGAAATTCGCGCTTACTTGTGTAGCTCAGAGATTTTAACGGTTTGTCTAATAATTGCGAACGTTGAAGTATAAGAAGCAGGACATGACTCTTCACTATATGAGCTGCACGAAGCACCGCGCCTTTTACATCGACACCACGGATCCTACGCTTTAAATTCAGTAACGACTTCCGACATGTCGTCGAGTGATCACTAAGTCAAATAATGTCTCCATGGCCGTGAGTGACGCTGGCCCAGGTATTTATACACATGCACAAACACACAAGAAAGTGAACGAGACGATGGCCCGGCCGAGAATCGCGCATGTAATGCGGGACATGTGGGTTGTCTTTTCGTCCGCTTCCATTTCTCTTTTCCGTATACCATTGCTATATTTCAGTTAAAGAAGAACCGTTAATTTTCTGTGTGCTTTCCTTAGATTCATTGTCTGTTGGCTTCGTGTGATGGTAAAGAACGCATAACTACTGTGAACATTGAACTTAGGAGCATTACAAGTGCACCGCCGTGAGCCACAGTGCGAACGTCTCAAAGACTTCCACGCGCGTTGCGCGGATACTCCTCTATGCGTGCACGCGATATGCTAAGCTTTGCGAGCCTTTGCAATAGCCAGTCCAACCAAAATGAAAAAAAAAAAAAATTACCGCCCATGCTTCCAAACCAGCGAAGCTGAAATGTGCGGCCCCGGTATGAGCCACACGTCATTTCTTTATTGCTTTCATTCGTTCATTACTTTTCTTCTTTCTTTCTTTCTTTCTTTCTTTCTTTCTTTCTTTCTTTCTTTCTTTCTTTCTTTCTTTCTTTCTTTCTTTCTTTCTTTCTTTCTTTCTTTCTTTCTTTCTTTCTTTCTTTCTTTCTTTCTTGTCCCTGGCTTATAACCACGCATCCCTGGCTCATACCCGCATATCCAATGCGGGTATGCGCCACACGTCATCTTAATCGTCAATCGTGACGTATCTGACTAGCATGTGGTGTTATTGATGTCATGACCTATCAGTCATGTTAGTCATACATTCGTACCCTTTCATGCCAATTTTGGTATATACCAAGCGAACGAGACGTGAGTTTTCGATAGGTTTTCGATAGGTTTATTTCCGCTGGAGGGTTTCTGTGGTCGAACCACGAGTGTTTCAGCCTAGGCATACACAGCTTCGCTGTTAAAAAGAAGGCGAACTCCGGTTTTGCGTAATTACTACCTTCTCCAGATTTGGGCTCTCATTTTGTTTGAAACTCTTCTGTCCAGGCCGGATCGCAGCTCTAGTCAACAGCAAACTTGAGCTCTGGGGTGCTATGCAGGATGCCCCGAGTTTGGCGAAACTCGGGATCTTCACGAGCTCTGGCGACGCCCCAAGATCAAAGAACAAATGATAACAAGACGAAGTTTGTCCATCGGCACGCCTCCAGTTTCATTGGTTAATCTAGATTCACTCTGGGTGGCTATTATCCCTTGGGCGTTGCCATATGGGCGGTCGACAAACTGGGGCTCACGTGATCATACGGTCGGTGCATGGTCGTGCCTTCTTTCACTGTTTGTCGTTCCACCGAGTGCATTACAGGCACAAGCAAGTTATAAAATAAATTCATTTAGTACAATAATATTAGTCACATTAACGTGGGTTGTAAGCATTTTAATGTTTCCACTATGTACACGGAATGTGTATTAGACTAATTTTGTATTTAATACGTTTCGCG